>NC_061121.1:104573635-104642673 GCF_002878395.1 Capsicum annuum | reverse complement strand
TTCCAAATGGTAGCCCACAACATCTCCACGAACAGTTCTAATAAATATACATATAGCAAATACATGTAGAGAAAATAAGAAAAATATACTCGTACATCACTAAAAATATATGCTTACATCAAATACAATCTGAAAAAGAAATAACAGTTTGATAATATCAAGTCAAAGACAGATATATAGTCACGATATAATCCTAATATATGAAGTAAAGTAAATATAATGATGATATGATGCACGAGGTTGTTACACAACCTTTGTATACACTTACAGAGCTAAGTTTACCTAACGTAGGACTTGTGGGAGTTCATCAACCCGTATACAACCAATTTCAAATACCAATATTTATATTTTCTTTTTGGTGCATACATCGGTAGATAGTTTTTAACATGTAACACATTCTTTTAAAATAAGGCGGTGTTTCCAATATTTCCGTAGTAGTACAAATGCTTCATCAATAAATAGATAAGAATGTAATGCTCAAAACCAAACAAAATAAGAATATCAAATATACCAACCATGTGAGCCAAAAATCCACTCAAATCAACACATCATCCACGATCCAATATAATCTAGAAAACCATCAGGTGGAGTATGCAATTAAATGTCATTGATACCACATAAATCCTAAAATCATGGCTTTTTCCACCAAAGAGTGTAACCAAACATACATATATCATTACCAAGCTAACAATATCATATACAAATATAAACGTTCCTGCATAGAAAATAATATTTCAAAACCACCAAATATTATCCACATAGGCCCTTACAAGGGCACATAAATCATGTAACATATTTTCCATAATACAACCCCATTCCCTTGCTTGCTTTTTACCTTATTATTAGCTACCCAATCTATTCTGAAGAAAGTTAAGCCATAATCTACCTCAAATACCAAAATCAAAATGATAAGCCTTTATCACCGATCTTTAACCTCATGTATGAACCAAAAATTATTTAAAACATACAAATATAAAATCTAGGCATTAAAAGGAAGCCATTGATACCTATATTAACCACGTTTGAATCGGGGTCAAAACAGACTCCCAAAATGGGTTCTCTGAAAAAAAGGGTAAAACTAGAATTTTGTCCAAAAATATATTTCTCGTGATTAAAGGAACTTATCGAGGAAAACCAAATTGAAGAAGGTTTAAAATTAGAGTTTAAATGAAAGAAATACTATTTAAGGACATTCTAGCCAAAATCCACAAATTTTACCTTTCAAATCCAAGTTTTAGCAAAGTTTAGATGATAAAAATTGAAGAAAAGTAATTGTAATAGGGATTTGGAGCTCAACCAAACCTAAAAATAAAAGAAATAGCTCAAAAACTCGAAACCCATGGTCTAAGTCTCAAAAATATTAAAGGAATCACAAAAAGAGGTACTTAAATATACCAGATGCCGCTATAGCAGACCATGGACCGCTTTAGCGATTTGCGCTAAAAAACCTAGGAGTCACTAATATGGTACCCACGCTAGGTGATAGTTCGATAAAGGGGTCCGAGCTGCTTTAGCGGTACCTACTCAGTGGCCTAGGCTGCTTTAGCACTAAAGTATTGTTAAAGCATCCAAAGGGCCGCTTTAGCGATGACACCAGCAGCTGGTCACCAACTTGAGACATAGAGACTTCCAAGTCTCTGCGAACACCTTGAGATTTATCTAGAATCCTCAGAACGCAAATGAACTATGCTATCCTATCAAATTTGATGCTCCGGACTCTATGCCGATATCAGATTTTTTAAAAGATGTCATTTTCACAAAGTTGATCCCCAACACCCTATTTCATAAATTTCCAAACCTTGGGCTGAAATGTTATATAAAAGTCATATAACCAAACAACCATGTACGAACCTAATATTGATGTTCTAGACCTACTGGCAGCATTTGTTTTGCCATCCGATGAATAGATTTACACATATTGGCCGTAGTCAATTATAAGGCTTTTTGATCCATCAAAAACCATAATTTCACATATGTCACACCGAAAGACATTAGGAATATCTACAATCATTCCCACATCCCAAAAATACAACAATATAACCATAGAGAGGGATAAAATGGTCAAATTATTCAAAATTACATACTTTACACAAAATACCAAAAATTAGGTCATTACTTCATTCACTACTAAAAATCTTGTTTGTCCTTAAACTAAAGGTAGGATTAACTAAATCAGGAAAAAATTCGGATAACTACTATGTACAGAAGATTTGACCTCCTAAGTAGGATCATCTATAGGTCGATGCATCTACTAGACCATAACCAAAGGAATAACTCAAGAATGCAATTGCCTGACATCCCTGGCTAGAATAGAGAAAGGCTTCTGAACAAAAGACAATTGCTTATCTAGATAGACCGAATCCCAATGAGTAGCAGGAGACTTATCTAGAATATAACATCGAAGCATGAATACATGATAAAATTGATGAACAACTGATAAATATGGAGGCAAATACAACTCATAAGCCACATTACTAATAGTCCAAATGATCTCAAGAGGTCTAATGTACCTGGGCTAAGCTTTTTGTCATTCTAAACCTTAACAGGCCTTTCATCGATGACGCACAAAGAAAGACATGATCACAAATACTGAACCTCAAGGCACAAAGTCTATGACCGGCATAAAACTTTTGCCTACTCTGAGCCACTCAAAGTCTATCGTAAATAACTCAAACCCTATCCAAGGAATAATCAAGTAAGTTTGTACCTTGATGTATGATTTCAGAAACATCAAAACAACCAACTTGTGAGCAATAACGCCTTCCATACAACGCATTGAAGGGAGCTATCCCAATATTAGAATGATAGCTATTATTATATGTAACTCCTCCAAGGCCATACGTTTCTCTCACTAGCCTTCAAAGTCTATTCACACATGTGTGAAGCATATCCTCAAACTCATAAATAGTATGCTCTCGTTGGCCATCTGTTTGGTGGTCAAATATTGCGGTAAGATTAATACGGGTGCCAAAAAGTCTTCAAAAAGTTATATGTGTACACTGAACCTTGATATGATATGATAGACACTGACACCCCATGAAGATGAACTATCTCACGAATATTGATATAGGCCAACCTCTTAGCATTAAAGGAAACCTGAACTTGAAATAAATGAACATATTTGGTCATTTGATCCATGATGATCCAAATACCATCAAAATAATGAGAAGTATAAGGCAAACTAGTCCTAAATTCTATAGTGATTCATTCTTACTTCTACTTGGGAATGGGTAAACTCTAAAGAAAGCCTCCTGGTCTCAAATGCTTGGCCTTCACCTTTTAGCAACATAGGCATCGATCTACAAAGTCCACTATATGATACTCATACCACCCCACCATTAATGTTGTCCCAAATCACGATACAGCTTAGTCACTTCCAAATAGATAGAATATCTTAAACAATGAGCCTTCCCCAAAGTCAATCTAATCCAATCACCCACTCTTGGGGTATAAACTCATCTACCTATCCTCAAGAAACTATTTGAATATGTCGAGGCTACCTTAGCCTTAACACTTAACATTTTATCCTGGATTACTCTCTATTGAACATCACCAAAGTTATGACCCTGAATTTTCTTCATCAGGAAAATCCTGGCCTTCCTGAATGTGAAAATGGACCTAGGTGTTGAAAAATAAAGCCTAACCATTTTTTTAGCAAAAGAATTAACCTCTAAGGACAAAGGCCTCTCCCAGGTCAAAAGATGGTCCAAGTTACCCATGCTAGTCTACTTTCAGCTCAAGTCTTCCACAATTACGTTATCCTTTCTTGAATGATAGAGAATAGTCAAGTTATAATTCATAAGAAACACAAGCTAAAGCTCTTTCTCATATTACGATCTCGTTGGGTGAAGAAATACTGAAGGATACGATGATAACAGAAAATCTCATAATAGACTACATACAAGTAGTGCCTCCACTAATTCAAGGAAAAAGACACTATTGACAACTCAAAATTATGGGTAGGGTAATTCCACTCGTAGGGCTTCTACTGATGAGAAGCATAAGCAACCAACTTACCTTCTGCATTAACAGAATATCAAACCCAACACCAGAAGAATCATAGTAGACTGTAAACCCATGCCCTAATTAAGCAATGTCAAGATAGGAGTTAAAGTGAGAAAATCCTTAAGCAATTGAAACCTCGCCTCACAAGCATTGGAATAATGAAAGGAAATCTTTTTATGAGTCAAATTGGTTAATAAAGCTGCTATAGATGAACAACCCTAAACAATACACCGATAGTAACCTGCTAAACCAATAAAACTCTAAACCTCAGTAGGAGAAGTAGGTCTAGATCAATCACGAACCACTATAATCATGAGCAGATCCATCAAAATACCATCCTTGAACACTATATAAACTAAGAAAGAGACATGATCTAACCAAAAAACACACTTAGAGAACTTAGCATACAACTTATCATTTTTCATTATACGGATAGCAATCCGCATGTGCTCATCATGATCGTCCTCACTCTTGGAATAAACTAAGATATCATCTTTAAATAAAATAACAAAAAAGTTGAGATAATATTAAATTACCCAGTTAATAAACTCCATGAATTTTTTTGCGGAATTGGTCAACCTAAAAGACATGACCAAGAACTCCTAATGATTGTACCAAGTCTAAAAAGTTGTCTTCAAAATATCTGAAGCTGTAATCCTCAATTGGTAATTCTCGGACCTCAAATCAATATTTGAAAACACTGAAGCACCCTTAAGCTGATCAACTAAATAATCAATACGAGAAATATGATACTTTGATTAAAGCATAAGGAGCACAAAGAGCACAAGATATTGTCCAAGGTTCAAGTTTCGGAATTGGCAAGCAATTGAAGTCCTTTTTCGAGCATTTTGAAGCCTTGTTCAAGAGAAGAAAGGAGGAGGAATTATACACTTCGTAGGTGCCTCAAGTGAAGGTAATTGAAGAAATTTTGTACTCTAAAGATACACTCAAGAGGTACCTCTTTTGGGAGTCTCATTAAGGGAAATTAAGTCTTTTATTATGTAATAGTATAAATAGACAATTTTACTTCTTTTTTCATTAGCTTTTGAAGAATATTGAGAGATTTCTCTTTAGTTGTAGTTCATAGTCTCTTAGTTTAGGTATAAACAAAAATTGACAGTTTAATACAATTGATGGATTTCATTTGTGTTGAACATTTGGCAAGAAAGGTGTGCTTGAGGAAGCGTGAGTCCTTTGGGTTACCTAAGAAAGTGGTTTCAGAATACATTGGTGATGTGTGTTTGAAGGTTTGATACACCTTCTAGTGCTATTCATTGGTGGAAGTAGGGGTCTCTCTACTATATTTACTTTATGCATCTCTTCTTCATCTCTTTTCTTCTAAGTGTGTTGTTTTTCATTTTGTGTGTTTGCTGATTTTTGCTATCTAGTACCGTTTTTGTGTTTTTGATAGTCTTCAGGCTATCATTTGGTTTCAATTCCTTGGTTAGGGTTGTTCCAAGATCACTAAATCTTTGTTTTAGTTTCCTTATTTAGAAGATCTCAACAAAAAAGAGTCAAAAAAATCTAAAAATCTCAAAAAAATGGTGTCTTGTTGTAGATCCAAAATTCAATCCTTAGATATAAACTTTCTTTCTTTGTTTTGATATTTTCTTGTGCTAGATCCATGCTCTGTAGCACCTAGGGAGTCTAGATCTATTCTTGGAACAAGATTTGGTTCAGTTAGAGCTAAGAACCTCCATGGATATGGCATTTTGAAGCTTTTAAGCTCTAGATCAATGTGGGTTTTGCTTTGTGGATGTTGGTTGTTGCTGATTTTTACATATTTGAGTTCGCCTTGGCTTAAGGAACCTAGATCAACAAGAAAATCAACATTTGGAGTTCATTTGCTTGTTGGTCAAACTTTGGTCAACTCTTAAATATTCATCTTGTTCTTCCATCTTCATCAAGTCTTGCTATGAAAGAATATTCAAAGAGTGTATTTGATCCAAAAAAGGATAAGAAAGAGAGTGTACTTGGTGTTTGTGAAGGAATATTCCTTGGTATATTCATATTCATCCAAAAGAAATAAGAGATAAAGAAGTAATCAAAGTACAATTCCAAATACAAAGGAGGGGAACATTGTTTTTAAATTTCAATTAAAGGCTAAAAAGGGCTCCAAAACTAGTTATTTCCCCCTCTAATTATCATTCTTCTTCTCTAAATGGGTTCTAGGCAGAGACTTGGGTTTTTAGGACTGAAAATTTTGAAAACTCAACTTCCAATCAATGAATGCCATGTCATTACTAGATAATAGGCTAAATCGAGTTCTTAGGTAGATTTTCTAGTTTCTATTTTTTAATTCTAGTTTCTTTTAAGCTAATTCAAACACTACTTAGAAAGCTAGTAAAGTCCTACTAGATTGGTAATTAATTTATAGTTCGTTTAATTCGTGTCTTTGGTTTTTTTGGTGTGCTTTTCTTATTTTAAAGTCATAGTGTTTTGTTGGTTCAAGTTCGTACATCACTTTGTTTGAGTCATTTCAAACAAATATTGATTTTGAACCAAGGCTTCTCACCACTCAAGTAACTTGTCAAGTATTTCCAAGTATTTCGAAGTATTGCCAATTATCCAACACTTATGAAGCCAAGTGTGACGTGAGGTTGAGTGAGAGTGTGGTGAGGCTTTTGAACTAATTTTTTTTTTTTTTTTGTAGGTGTTATCTTGTGGTTTTTCAGATGTTTTTAGGTACATTTGAAATGGAATCCGAAGGTACCTCATCCTAACCTTTCGGAAATGATTCTTTGGGACCTTTGATGGCTCGGTTTGAGGCCTTTGCCCAAGATATAGATTCTATTAAGAGAGATATGAAGGGTTATGTGGGATCAATAAAGGGTGACATGACTAGAATAAAGGCGGGGGTTCATAGATTATGTCCACCAAATCGTCCATAACTGAACCAAGTCCAACAAAAGGGACTTGGTACTGAAATGCTACCTCAAAATCCAAACTACCAAATCCCAAACCTAATTAACCAAAGACCTTATCCTTCTATCTAAATGCCACAAAACCAAAATATCCCCATCCAAGTAGGAGAAGAGGTGGAGTTAGAAGCTAAAGAGAGTGAGGCTAAGCCTCAAGATGGAGAGAAAATAGGTGGAGAAGTACAAGAAAAATGTAAAGAAAAAAGGGAAAGGAAAAGGGAGGCCTCAGATTGTGAGAAAGCAAAGGGGTATTATGACAAATCAAAGAGGAAGACAACTTTGTTTGTAGGACTTGATCACAAATATCCATTGTTAATCACTAACGCAAATGCTACCACGTTTCTTCGCATTAATTCTTCTTATTTGGAGGTTCAAGTTCTTAAGTTATTAATAAAGAATTAACAAGGAGTTTTGCACAAAAATTACCTAAAGGCACCCTTGGTTGAGAAATCCAAAAAAGTTGACTGCCCTAGCCCAAACCAAGGTATCATTGCTACCCCTTACATTCCATTGAGCTTAAATTGTTGTTATATGACTTCCTCTGAAATGGTCGTGGGTTTGGTTCAAGTAGATGTACATGTTCACTTCCTTAGTAGCTCATTAGTTGTGTACAATGATCAACCTAATCTGAAGGCTACTCCATACCCTTCTTTGAGCTTGAAATATTTTGATGTACCCTCTAGTGAGTTGGTCTTGGTTTGTGTGACATAGGGGTGCATGATTCTTCTCTTAATATCTCTCTAAATTTTTACCATCATCAATATGCTCCTACGTATAGTCCACTACTTAAATATGTGAATCGTGGAACTGAAAGTCTTCAAGTTAGTGTTGATGCCTCCGATATTGGACTTGTCCATGAACATGGTCCTTTGAACTTGTATGATGAAAGCCATGAAGTTAGTATTTTTAAAGGCGACCATGTGTAAGCCAAAATTATGTGTAATACCTTGGGAAGTTATGATTTTGATTATCAAGCAAAAAGGGTAGGTAGTTACGGCCTTGACAAATGTCTACTACTTCCCTTTGACCCTGGAATACCTTTGAGAAGTGGAAGGTGTGGTTTCAGTTCATGCTCATTACAATTTGATGTTGATGCAACTAAATTCATTTGTATCCTTTATGCCAAGATTTTCATGCCAAATACCATAAACTCAGTTGTGGCCAGATAATAAGGAGGGAAAGAAATAGGCTTAGAGCCTGAGTTAACATTAATATTAAAGTCAATATCACTGTCTGGAGGCATACTGGGAAAATCTATTGAGAAGACATCCACGAACGAACCACATAGATAGAATCCAAATAAGAAGGTGAAGCAACATTAGTATCACGAATATGATCAAAATAAGATAATTATCCACTCGCAACCAAACAACAATCCTAATGGAATAATAAAACATTATTAGGTCTCAAATGAAGCACACCCTTCTAAGCTATTCTTGGCACACCCAGCAAAGCTTAAGTCATAGTCTTTGCATAACAATCTAGGATAACTTGATAAGGAGCTAACCAGTCCATACCCAAGATAAAATCAAAATCTACCATATCTAGTAAAATAAGATCTACCTAGGTCTCACACCAACAAAAGTAACAACACAAGATCGGTATACTCGATCCACCACTAAAGAATATTCTATGGGGTTGATGCATGAATTGGTGCATCAGGAGGCCTATAAATAGAATCAAAACTCAAAGCAAATTATTTAGACATATAGGAGAATGTCGACCATTGATCAAATAACATAGATGCTAATCTAGAATAAATAGGGATGATACCAATAGTGACAATATCAAAGACCTCTACCTCTAGCTTGGTAGTTATAGCATAGCACTTACTATGACCACCACCTAGCTGAGTAGAAATACGAGCACCACCACAAACAATCCTATACCTACCTCTCACACCTCTACCTTTCACAGTCTTATAGGGGTATCTCTGAAAGCACATTAGGGATGGTCTTTGGCCATATGGAACATCTTATCACACACATAGAAAACACTGCATCCCGTCTAAATGGAAGGAGGTACAATTAAGCTATAATGACTACTTAAAGCTACCAAAGTAGAAGACCCACTACTTGAACTCTACAAGTATTTTTTCACTGGTCTACCATGACGCATGCAGAAGCCTCTAGAATCTCTAGCTCGAGAAATGTGACCACTGAATTATGCAAATAGCACACCTTCCTTGTACCTCCTTGATATACTGAAAGAATTAACTCAGCTATCTTAGCATGATTCATGTTACTCTATAACCCTGCACCATACACTACATCTAAGTCATAACAAGCTGAAGAGACACATCTAACCTTTTTGATAAACTTTTGAATATTCTCATACTAAATGGCAATACTAGAATAAGAATATCGAGATAAGACATGGAATCATGATTCATACTCTACAACACCTATGTATCCCTTCTCTATGAAACAAACTGATCTCCCATCTGATCCCTAAAATAAAAAGGCATATATCTTAAAAAAAAGTCCTCTATAAATAGTTCCCAAGTCATCTCTAATGAACTAACAATTTGGCAAAAATAAGTGACCTCCACCAATCTCTTGCTATATCTCTCAACTAGTAACTAGTATAACCAACCTTATGCAAATTGAGTGAACCTAGGTTATATGAATTATCCCGGTAATCCATCAAAAACTCATAGGCATTCTCACCTACAACATCACTGAACCTAGTAGGAACTAAATGAATAATTCTAACAAATCTCTTCTGATCATCAGAAAATATTAATGTACTCACAATAATAGGAGACATAGTAAATCTAGCTTTCTTAGAACTCATCTAAGGAGGAATAATACAAGAAGGTTAAAATCCAATCTCAGAAAACCATTCGCAAATATAGAAGCTGAAGGAGGAACTATACTTGGGGTCAATCGAGTACCATAAGCAGATATCGGTACGATAGAAGGATCCATACTAAGTGTCAGAGGGACACCATAAGAAGATACTAGCATTGATGGGATACAACACTCAGAGTTAGAGGAAGGTCAGGCGCACTCAAAGGGCCACCCTCTAAATGGGTCAGCAAATAAACCAGTAACCCTTTAAATACTGGGTAGAAAAAATTGATAGTGCTGGAGTAGGACATATATCTCTAATATGCTTATCTTAAGGCTCAGGACAGATTCCCTAGTGATATCTATGGATAGGGCAGATCCTCATGCCTATTCTATACATCGATCTTGACCATGACTGGAAACTCACTCTCTTGACGTGGCTCTCTTGTCAGATAATGGATTTGAATCTCTAGCCTCACTGGATCCAGTCCGCACCGTCTGTGCAGAAAAGAGTGAAATATGTGATAAACCACAATGTATGAAATATCAACATGATATAGGATAAAATAAGAAAAGTTTTCCTAAAGATACATTATATCCTCTCGAAGATATGTACGGACGTCTAGGTACTACTCTATTATATACCATCAGACACCTCGTTCTTACACTGTTGAAACCAATGAACTTGGCTTCTCTAATACTAATTTTTCATAACCCTAAATCCATGGGCCATGATGGTACTTGTAATGGAAAGCATTGACATATAAGCCTATTACTCAAACTGATGTAAAATTTGAAATCAATACAAAAATCAAAGGAAGACCCTAATAATAGAGGCAATATATATAGATAGATAGATAGATATATATAGATCATAAAGGAAAAAATATAATCAAGATACCAACCAAATCCTAAAACCTAGTGTCTTAGTGTAATAACTGACTAGTACAACTCGAGGTAAAATACATAAGACATCCGAATAGGAGAAAAACTCTGTCTCTAAATACAAATATGACATAGTCTAGATAAAAAAATATAGAAGTCAAATCTGGAAGCATTTATCAGCCGCTAACTCAAATATACTCCAAATGTTACAAGAATCCACTATCCATGCGGTGCACTCGTACCTTGATCTGGATCGAAAGGGCACAGTTCAGATGAATACGGTCTATTTGGACTTAGTAGGTATCATATGATGACTGAGTAAAGTAGAAAATAAAGCATATAAATAGAAACTATGGGAAAAAACATACAATAAAAAAATATCCCAAATGGTTGCCCATACTATCTCCACTAATAGATCTAATATAAATACATATAAAAATATATATAGATGAAAGAATAACAAATACACACATACATCACATAAAAGTATAAGAAAAAAGAACAGATTTATATTATCAAGTCAATGATCAAAATAAAATATCGGCAGGAGAATAATAGATAAAAAAAAATGAAAATAGTGATGATGATGTGACGCACGAGGTTGTCGTACAACCTCTATATACACCTACAGAGCTAAATTCCCCATATAGGACACATGGAGTGGGGTTGTAAAACCATATACAACCAATTTCAAATACTAATATCCATATCTCCTCTTTGGTACATACATCAATAGAGGGTTTTTAAGATATCACTTTTTCTTTTAGTAAAAAGCCAGTATTTCCATTATTCCTAGAATGGTACCAATGTTCCATGAAAGAATATGATATGAGGATATAATACTCAAAAACAATAAAAATAAGAATATCCAATATCCAACCAATATACAAACCATGCAACCTAAATATCTACTCAAATTATCCAACCATCTAGGATCCAATATAATCCAGAAAACCATCAGGTGAAATATGCAATAAAAAGTCATTGGTCATACATAAATCCCTAAAACATGGATTTTTCCACCAAAAGAGTGTAACCAAACATAAATATATCATTATCATACTAACAATGTCGTATTAAACCACACACGATCAGACATAGCAAATAATGTTTTAATATAACTAAATATTGTTCACATAGGCCCCAACACGAGCACATAAATCACCTAACATGTTTTTCAGGATACAACCCAATACTCATAACATTCTTTTACATTATTATTAACTACCTAATACGTAAAAATGAAGCTTTCACCTCACGAACAAACCCAAAATCTGTTAAATTATACAAATATAGAATTTACACACTTAAAGAAAGTCATTGATACCCGTATTAACCTCTTCTAAATTAAGGTCAAAATATACCCCAAAATGTATTCTTAAAAAAATCGTAAAAATAAAATCTTTATCCAAAAATATATTTCATGATTAATTGAACTAGTAGAAGAAAACCTTAGTGAATACAGTTTAAAATTGGAGTTTAAATTAGAGAAATACTATTTTAGTCCTCTCAGGATAAAATCCCAAACATTTACCTTTGAAATCCAAGATTTAACAAGGTTAAGATGATAAGAATCAAAAAAAAGTAATTGAAATAGGCATTTTGAGATTACTCAAGCATAAAAATGAAATAAATAGTTCAACAACTCAAACCCTAAGCTCCAAGTCTAGAAAATTGTGAAAAATTCATGAAAAGAGGTATTAAATGTACCAGATGCTGCTAAAGTAAACCATGGGCCATTTTAGTGGTCGACACTAAAGCACCCAAGTGTCTATAAAAAGATACCTATGCTAAGTGACAGTCCGCTAAATCAGACCCTATGCTTTTTTAGTGGTAGGTGCTAAAGCACCTAAGTTACCTCTTTATCAGTACCTGCTAGGCGGCTAGGGCCACTTTAGCAGTCACAATAACAACTATGCACCAATTGGAGACTTCTAAGTCTCTGCAGACCCTTTGAGGTTCATTTGAAATTCAAAAAATCCAAACAAACTATATTATCCTATCAAAGTTGATGCTCTGGACTCAATGGCGATATCTAAATTTTGAAAAGATGACGTTTTTACAAAGTTGATCCCCAAAATTCAATTTCACAACATTCCAAACCAAAGAAATGAGATATAAGATCCATAAAACTAAACCAACCATATTACCAACCTTAATCGATATTCCAGACCTGCTGGTGCAATCTATTTTTGCCATCCAACGCACAAATCAATATATTTTACCTGAAGTCAATAATAAGGTTTTTCAAACCCTCAAATACAATAATTTCACATATTTCACACAAAAATGCATTAAGAACTATGCCAAACATCCACACACCTTATTAATACCATAATGTAACCATTGGTAGGGGTAAAATAGTCAAATCATATAATTACATACTTCACAAAAAACATCAAAGGTCTAGTTATTATATTTACTTTACTCTTATTTGCTATATAAACATTGTAAGGTATGTTATAAAAGAACTAGCTAGTCAGTTGTAAAAGAGGAAGACCTATGATTGGCATTTTAACCGTGGGATAAGGTCCACATAGATTTAAAAATTAGGATATTCCCATGCTAAGTATTTTAACCCCTATAGTACCACACATAAATTCATTGATTGGGATCAGCATATGCTATGTATTAACCCCTTAGTTGTAACCCATAAATACATCAATTAGTATTAGCCTATGCTAGGATTCTACCCCTAAAGTACCAACCAAAAACTTGTATTAGGACTAGCCCATGAAAGGATTTTTCCCCTGAGCTTCCACCCATGTATATATATGTGTGTGTGTGTCTGTGTGTGTGTAAATTAATGTTTGATATCAACCTATACTAGGCTCTTGTCCGCTAGGCTGCCAGCCATGATTGTATATATTAACTTTACCTTATTTCTTTAATCTTTCAGATTGTTATTTTGGTAGTCATAATATTTTTGATCTTTAGAATTATAGATATGTGAGAAATACAGTTAAAGCAGTAAAAAAGATGTAGGAAACAAATGTACACAAATATGATGCTTAGGAGCTTGTATGACTCAGTGAACCACAGTAGGCATAAGAATATAAATAAATTAATTATGAAGGCATATGACAAGTAAGGTCATTGGGCATGTAATAAACGAGTCATGAAATTACATAACAAGTGAGCATGTGATTCTACTTAGCATATGGTTCATTTAAAACACATTTGGACATTTCAATTGGGGGCATACATGCATTTCAAAATGCGATATGTCACTCCTCAAATAGAAAGGTAAGACTGTAAAAGATGATACGATAGCTAAATAATTAGTAGATGATATCAAATAAAAAGATACATAAACATGTAAACTAATGAGGCATATGAACAAATCCAAAATAAGGAACAGGTGTACATTCCAAGGATACATAAAATAAATAATAGAAAAAATATGTATCCTACTTGTGAAAGCTTATTGTATGTGTAATATAGGATCTTATTCATTCTAGGAACCTAATTTGACTTAAGAGGATAACTTATGAAACTTGTTGTTTAGATTACCTTTTTCCAACCATTACTTAGTAGTATAAATATATCGGTATAGTTTTATGAGTGAATAAAGACTTAATTTAACACATTTGTGAAACCCTGGGTCGTAGGAAGATTGTTAACTACATGGGAGATTTTACACCATAATTATTAGTTTACCATGAAAATCATATAGAAAGCTAACTTTGGTGGTATTAAAGAAAGAATAAGATTTACTGCCAATGAATGTAGAATTGAATAGCCTTACATACAACAATTCCAAATAAGTATAACTTATGAAAGGCCAACTTATGTCATAACATAATTTGTCAGGTCATGGTGGAACCTAATATAATGCACCAGTAGGTAAACAAACTCGTAGTCTAGAATGTCTAATAATAGACTATAAATATAAATGGAAGAAAACAAATTAAATAGGATAAAAGGCAAATAAATGTAAAGCAATCCCAAAACCTAGTGAAATTAGTACAAGAGCTTTTAATACAATAAGACCACAATGTGAAATGTAGAGTAAATAGAGGGATAAGTCATATCTAAAGTACAAATGGATATCAATCCAATCACTAAGAGGGAGAGTAGATGTAACACCATAGATTTTTGGGATAGAAATTAAATCGTTGTTCCTATACATAAAAAAATAATCCCATTTATTCCATGTATATACTTGTGTGATTATCAAATATATGATGTGGGAATATCTTCATGTATTTATTAAGGTCATAATATCCTCCAAAATAAAAGATAAGTTGAGGACTTTTCTATCGATAGAGTTTTGACAAATGCTCCAGGAAGGGTCAAATTTAAACTAGTGTATCTCTTAGAATATGTCAATTCAGGTGTCATACAATATACCAACTGAAATATCTCTGAGTCATCTTTCCAATTCAATTGGTTTCACCTTAATCCAACATCGGAGCAAAAAGTTATACCCATTTTACTCCAGCATGTCATCCTGTCAACAAAGTGAAAAACTACACTGATGGGCCATCACCTATGTGGCGACTTATCAGCCCAAATCGTCAGCCTTAGGCATAAAATCATCAATTTCAGCTTCTAAGTAGCGACCTGGGGTGACGTGCCATCACCTAAGTGAAAACTTATCAGCCCAAGTTGTCACCCATGAAATTCAGCAATTCCCATTCAAATATATAGGGGTATTTTGGTCTTTTCCCTCACCTCCTACAACTTCAATCATCCAAAATACATACATGTCCATCATAAATCAGTTTTAAAACCCTTGATCATCTTCAGTCTCAAGAATAATAAAATTAGGGTTTCTTCTCAAGATCATCTCCAAAGAGCAAGATTCAAGCCCTTCTTTAAGAAAACCAAGCAAATTATAATCCTCCATCCAAGAACGTTCAAGAAAAGTCAATTATATGTTAAGATTAAAGCTCTAAGGTATGGTAGATGTTTATATGTGGGTCCTTTACACCCATGGAGTCCAATAATCTATTTTCAAATTTAGAATCAGGATCTTTACATATTTTTATGAGTTATTCCTATAAGCTTTCATGAATTTTTAATCTTATAGCATGTTTAAACAAAATGGTTGTTGTTACTAAACCCTAAAAGTTTGAATGGTGTTGTTCTCTAATTTAAGCCTTAATGGGTGATTTAGTGTCAAACTCATGCTACTACTACAAATTTTAACACTATTCCTATGCTTAACTCAAACCATTCATAGCAAGTGTTTGATAAAATGCCTAGATGAAAGGATTTTGAACAATGACTACATAATATGTCCCTAAATCTTTAGTATGTTTTAAATATTATAGTTTTCATATCACGTTCATGCAAGTTCAAAAAAAAACCTCAGTTTGTGATTTGGTCAAGTGATTCATGCTATCGTATCATATTTAAAAGCACCCCTATGTAAAAGTCTTGACCCCTATGTAATTGATCAAATGCTTAAGTGAATGATTGTGAACAATGATTTCCTTACATGGTTTAAAAGCTTTCATGTGTCCCTATTGTTACAGTTATTGAGTCCTGGGGGTTGTGAATACTCAAAAACTTAGTTGTTTACTTAGTCTTAGTAGTTTCAGGATATTTTTAGATAAACCATGAGTGTTATCAGTATCGTTAATTATGTTATTCAGTAAACATAGATCAATTTAGTAATTCTAGTAACTTCAGTTGGGAGTAGGATTTCGCAACGAGCGAATGTAGGGATGTCATCTTTCTCGTCAGTTAGGCAGTGTTGTTAGTAGCAGTCCCTATATTCCGAAACTATGTAGATATCATAGGATGAGGAGTCACCCATGAGTTTAGGCCTGACTACCTCCCAGGGGTCACCCATTATATTAGGCTTGACTCTACCCAGGTGTCACCCACTAGTTTAGGTTTGACATCCTGGTTTTTCAGTAGCTTAGTGGATCAACGTAGCCATTATTAATATTCGTGGCATGGTACTAACACCCTTTCAAATAGGTTACAGGTTGAACCACAACCAGTTTTGAGTGGCGTATGTTGGTTAGATGATAGCTCCCACAGTCTTAGTTCAGTATTCACTACAATTCACCTCAGGTTTGTATTGACCATAGCATATATTTATCAGTTTTTTAGTTATCATATTTTAGTATTTCAATTACAGAATATATTAGAAAAATATTATATGCTTGGCCATGCATTCTCAAATTTTACAGCTTTTATGAATTGATATTTCAGTAATCTCATGCTAACCAGTCAGTCTTTGCTTTATGTATGTTCAGTAAGTTATCTAATATTATTCAACTAGTTATTGCTTTATGTTCAGTTATCACATGCCATTCATTCAGATAGTTATTACTCAAGGATATTAAATAATTCATATTAGCCTACATCATTTAGCATACTAGTGAATTCAAAGTACTGATTGCATACTCTTTTCTTGGGCTATGATGTTTCATAACATAGGTTTGCCCACTCACGTTACCCATCATACCTAGTTATCCCAGCGCACCAGTAGCAGCAAAAATAGTGAATCCTCATATTTCAAGGACAAAATATATCATAATAGTTTTGAAGCTTTACATACAATTGAAGTTAGTTCGGGGCTTCTCCCATCAACTCCTCAGTTATTCAGTTAGAGGCTTTCAGAGTAGTACAAATAGTCAGTTTTCAGTATATTTTCAGACATTAATATCGTGTTTTAGTATTGATTACAGTTTATCAACCCTTATGGCATTCCAGTTAAATTCCACACATGTTTTATTTGATATTTTATTTAATTCTCACAATAGGTATCAGTCATGGGTTAGCTTATGGTTTCTTAGGATCGTAAGCACTGTGTGGTGACCAGGGTGTATTTCCAGGTCGTTACAAACTTGGTATCTGATCCTAAGGTTTTAAAGTGTCCTAGAAAGTCTGAAAGCCACATCAAGTATAGTCTTGTGCATGTGTGTGAATTGTGCCATACTTATGGACAAGAGGCTACAAGATGTTTTACGAAAAGTTCCCCTTCTTTCATATCTCAGATCGTGCTATAGAAAGGTCTTCTGAGAAAAGTATACAGATGCTTAGTTTTTTGCTCTATTCATGCTAGCCCTGCCTTATTTTCAAGGTAACAGAAATAATCAAGCTTAAATCCTTACAGATAGAGATTTTCTCAAATAGTTCCCACAGAAAGTTATGGGATTATATGTGGGCTTGAAAGTATCCCATTAGTGCCTTTATGTTCCAAAGTATGAAAATTTTCATTAATGATTTATGAAAATCGTGCATTTAGCCAAAGTCAGATGTGCCTTTAGATCCCTTGTCAGAATCTTATGATAGCATATGACCTAGAGTTAGAAGTATGAACCCAGGAGTTTAGTAGCAGTAAAGTGGTGATAGTATTGTCTAAATTCAATAGATTTTGCATTCATGGGGCTATTTACATGTAAGGTGAATCAGTAGGCTTGAAACAGTGTATGCAACAAAAGAATTTAAAGTTATTGATTTCAAAGTATATGTTGCTGGTGAAATGGTAATTCCCATAGTGTAGGGAAAATATAAGTTTAGAGATGTGATATTTGTAGGCTATGGTGAAAGTAGTATGATTATTAATGATTTATGGATATCCATGTTACGTGTTAGAATCTACGTTTCAATCAATAGAAAGAGGCTTTGAAAATTCTAAGTTAGTAAGTTCTTAAGTTGTTACATTATGTATTTGGAGATATAGAAAGTTAAGAGTTCTATCTTAGAAGGAAGTATCAGATGTAGGGTTTTACACTTTCCGGTGTAGTCTTTCAGGGTGAGTTTAGTGTTCATGAGTAATGTTATATCTCAGATTCTAGAGTAAAGTGGTTTCATCTCAATTTAGAGATTTTGATTAAGTGGTCCACTGACTCAGAATGATGGTCTTAAGCTAAGGGAAAGATGATAGAATAAGTAACCAAGTCAAGCTTTCATATTTTAGTAGTATTATTAGTATGTGTAGAAAAAGAGAAGGAAAAAATGATGCCCAACCCGTCCTTACCTTAGTACAAAGTTTTGTATTTCAGTCATCGTTATATCTACTAATTCCTTACATGTCAGCCCTATGATCATAGCTCATATTCATGTAATTTATAGAAAATCATGTATGCTTTAAATTCATAGTATATGAAGTACCTGTTCACCCAGCGGTCCAAATCCTGTTCCAAAAATTCAGAAACTACAAACACAGGTCAAGCAGCTCATGACTGATGTATTAATGTTTTATAGTATGCGCAGTTCCCATGACTCATGCTACATTCTTAATGATCAACAAAATTTAGATTATGTTATATATATCCTCAGTTTAAAAATCTTCATGAATCTATGATATAGATATTCTATTTGTCAGGACTCTCTTAAGTTTCAAGTTCTGTGTAGTGTTCATTCATGCTTTAGGTCCTCATGTTTTAGCCTTTCAGTGAACTCTCCTGATTAAATGATATAGTGATGAGAAATTTCTTAAATGGGAGAGAGTAAATATTTTATGTTAAGAAAAGATTATTCCATGCTTGTATTATTCGAGGCAGTAGTTATGAAGATAGGGTTAAATGACATATTGGTATGTAAGTAGATAAATGTATTACACATTAGTGAATGGCAAGTAAGAGGTTGTATGTAGTTGTTAAGGGGAAATCTGAATTTTTCATGAGATTAGATATTGTGAAAATGCAGGTGATGTGTGAGCAGATGCTAACACATTTGAGGCTTTTAACTGAGAATAATTACAAAGTCTTAAGCAACTTTTGTCGTTTTTTATTTTTTTCTCTTTCTTATTCAAGGAAAAGTCAAGATGAAAGAAACCCAACAACAACAGAGATAAAAGAGTTGAATTTTAAGCAAAATAAGAAGGGAAGTGTAATTGACGACTTGTCTGATAAGTCGTCAACTCCTTGAAAAGCCGTCAGGCTTAGTATTAGGCTTAGACAGAGAATAGGCTTCAACTGGAATTCATGACGACATCTGTGATATGCAGTCAGGTGTGTAATAATCAGTCAGGCTCATAATCAGGCTTGGGCAGTGCTTGAGAAATTGAAGTAAAGATGTGATGACATCCATGATAAGTCTCCAAAGGTATGATAAGTCATTACGCCTTATCATCAGCCTAAGACAGAGATTGTCAAAAGTGAAGAGGAGCTGATGACATTCCTGATAATTAGTCAGACTCCTGATTAGCTGTCACACACGTCATCTCCTATCCGAGAAAATACTATGATATATGATTTTGTTTCCTTAATTTGGCTGAAGTATTTAAAGCATATTTTAGGTTTTTCTAATAGGAAAAGAGGGGTTGGAACTTATTACAGGGGAGCTTTACTTTAGTTTTTGTCTTTCTTAACTTAGAATTTAATTTTCAACTCTTTGATTTGGTTGTGGGAATTTACTCTTGAACTTGGAAGAGAATAAACTTCAGACTTCATCTTTTGTAAGTTTAATTACTTTGAATGATGAATTAAATTATTGCTATCTCTTTCTTTTTCATGTGGCACTAAAACCCATAACTAGGGTAGTGGGATCTATGATTATTCCTCCATGCATTTAATAGATGATTAGGGTTTGAGTGATTGTGGGGACATCTTGATAATTCCTTTATTATGATTGTTATTTATTGGTTGCAAACAATAGATCGTTCCTTATGTTGATTTGCTCGAATTGAAAAATAAACTAAAGGTAGCAAATTATCAACGAGTATTTGGGAAGGTTAAGCTCCCATCTAATGATTAATGTTGTAACAAGATTGATCAACTTGAGATAAATGAGTATGAATAAAATGTATCCCTAATTTTGAGAGAATTAGGGAGTTCAATATCTAGGTAGGTTGAGAAACACTTATATGGACTGTCAAAACTGATAATCTAGTGTTTCACGGAAGCCATAAGAACCCAATGTTATGGTTATTATTTAATGGGGATTACTAATGATAGTGATCACAACCCTAGTTTTTCTTTATTATTGATTTGAACTATTGAAATTTTAGCTTTGAGTTCTAAAGCAAGTTACAACCTTAACATTTGTTTGATCAATTAAAACCCCCATTTTATCTTTCCATATCATTTGTTTGAATTCAACTTATAGCTTTAGTTTCAAATTAGTTTAACTGCCACTCATATTGTTCCTTTTGGATTCGACCACGACTCCAAAGTTGGGTAAGTATATTGACGACGAACGGCTTACACTAAATTGACGTGTATATTGAGTATTATCAAAAATGGTGCCGTTGTCGGGGAACAATTTGGCGTATTGAGTTGGTTTGGATTTTGTAGCTCACTTTCTTGAATTCAAATATGTAAATATTTGTTTACTTTTTTTTATTTCCTTTTATTTTTATTTTTTCTCACAACTTTCTTAAGATATGAGCCTTGATAGATATTTTTTTGACTGATGATGATTCTTGTTATTATTGTGGGGGACCACATTATGAGGCTTACTATCCAGTTATAGATGGAAGTGCATGGACAGGACCTTCACAATATGATACGGACATTGTTCTAATTGGGGAACATACTGTAACTTGGTATTTGGCTTGGGGTCAAAGTGATCATTCTGAAGATATGTGTGCTATCTTGATTTAAAAGAACAAATTGATGAAACAAATTTTAGAGAAATAAGCACAGTTGTGGGCAGATCTGAAGGAGTTATCACTGCCACCATGTCTATAATGGCTAAACAAAAAAGAATATGAGGAGGATATTAACCAATTTATGGAGAAAACACAAGAATCGCAGCTACTCGATTGTCATCTTGATCTTGATACTGACATTGAGAAGGTGAATAAAAGTGAAGGTGTTGAGGATAGTGTAAATTTTAAAGTGGGATTTGTTGGGTCGGGCTGCATTCGAAGCACTTTTCTACATTATGTTTAGATGATATCTTGTCAGTGGAATCATTTAAAATAGTAGAATAGTGTGAAGATTAGGAACAAGAATCCTTTGTTATTGATTTTACATTAGACAAGCAACATAAAAACACACCTCACTTTAAGGCCGAGTTGTTTACCACACTCAATCAATAACTTGAATTCTTACTTTTTGTACCACCCTCCTACGAGCGAGGCAAGAAGATAAATTCTAAGTTGGGAGTGAAATTACTATCCTCAAGTTGGAGCAAAAGGCTGAGTTAGGTCGTGCCGCGATACTAAATTAAGCACTTCTTGGGAGGAAACCAAAGGTATTTTGTTATTTGTATTCGTATTATGCGATTGACATCAGATCTTTGCAGCCATGGTGCCACAGGTATGTTTCTAATGCTTTTGTTTTGGTTTGATGCATTGGGAACATTTCATGATTTTAAGTTGAGGGTGGGGCTACTTGTGGGTGTTGATGTCCTCTTGGGGTTTTTATTGCCGAGCCTCTTTTCCCCTGAGACTTTTTCCTAGTAGAGCCAGTGTGTTTATGCGTATTATAATTTTTTGTAAAATTTTATAGTTGATTATGAGAAATACAAGTACCTTAGGCAGTTACAAGTTTTTGTTAATTTATGAACACCTCTCCAATGTTGTATTTTATAACTGTGAGATATGCATTTATGTGTGACCACTGTGCATCTTATTATGGCATTAGTACTTGTGATATGATAACTATTGCTAAACAATTGCATGAACCGAATAGGTAGTAGCTTGTGATGTACCTTTGTGCCATTTGTGTGTGAGCTACTACCTAGTTTCAGTTGTGTGTTAAATCCAAAACTTTCCTGGTTAGTCTTGCCTTAGTTGTAGGATAGGGGTTAGGGAGGGACCATACGCCGTTGTTGATATTAGTTTGCTTTTAGCCTAAATGACCTTCCATGTGTGAATAATATCCCTTCATCCTTATTTTGAGCATGAATACCTATTGTTTTTATGATACCTATCACTGTCCTATTTATATCATAATAAACCAGTTTTCACCCAGGTTCTTCTTGGATACTATGCACCTTGACTTAGGTAAATGGCCTAAGTTGAGGGTGGATATCATAGGGGTGCGTGATGTAAAATAAGTATAAATAAAGGTAGAATAAAAGAAAAAAATAAAAAACTGGGTGTGGTTGAAAATAACAAGAAAAGAAGAGTTGTGAAAAAGAAGAAGTGATTGTAAAAAAAGACCGCCCCCATCATATATATGTGTGATCAAGAAAAGAGAAGAATTGAAAAAGGTTAATGAGTGAGACCCCAGAAGCTAGTGTAGTGTAAAGGAGGCTTATTCACTTTAAATATCATCGAGTATCATACCAGTCCCTAGCCTATATTACAAGCCAAAGAGAAGACCTATTGTGACCCTAGCTAACCTATCTAAAAATCTTGGTAATGAAAATAAGGGTAAGCCTATGGTATTCGACATACATTGATTGGAACTTTATTCTGAGAGTAAGTGTCTTTTGATTGTCCCCATGGTTACATATGTGATGTCTGATTTAAGTGAAGTGGGACAACTTTGGAGTGAGGGCACACTGGTTACGTTGCTAGTTGCTAACTTGTTTGGATAGTGTAATCTTTGTAAATGCATGGTTGTTATTCCTGAATTGATGCCATTTGTTGATTCATGTGTGTCTCATTATTGTTGTTCAATAATATAGAAAGTTGTTTTTAAATTGATTGACCTTGGAGATGGTGAAGATGTTTTGAGATAATATGGATGGTTGACTACCGAATGTACTTTGTATCCTCTTGGTTATGTTTTAGTTTCTTTAGGATAAGTAATTGTTTTAACTTGAGGGTTTTGATGTGTGAGCAGATGGTAACACATTTGAGGCTTTTAAACTTAGAATAATTGCAAAGTCATAAACAACTTTTCTCGCTTTTGATTGTTTTCTCTTTGGTATTGCAGGAAAAGTTAAGATGAAAGAAAACCAACAACAACCAAGATAAAAGAGTTGAATTTTGAGCAAACTAAGAAGGGAAGTGTGGTTGACGACTTGTCTAATAAGTCATCAATTCCCTCACAAGCCGTTAGCCTCGTCGTTAGGCTTAGACAGAGATTGGGCTTCAACTAGAATTCGTGATAACATCTGTGATAGGCCGTCAGAAGTGTGATAAGTCATCAGGCTCATTATCAGGCTTGGGCAGTTCTTAGGAAATTGAAGTGAAGATGTGATGACATTCGTGATAAGTCATCAACGATATGATAAGGAGTCATTTCTCATCGTCTACCTAAGGAAGAGATTTTCAAAAATAAAGAGGAGCTGACAACATTCCTGATAAGTCATACTCCTGATAAGCCGTCACACATGTCGTCGCCTATCAAAGAAAATACTGTGATCTAGGATTTTGGTTCCATAATTAGGCTGAAGTATTTAAAGCATATGTTAGGGTTTTCTAGTAAGAAAAGAGGGGGCCAAACTTATTCCTAGGGAGTTTTTATTTACTTTTTGGCTCTCATAACTTAGAATTCAATTTTCAACTCTTTGATTTGGTTGTGGGAATTTACTCTAGTACTTAGAAGAGAATCAACTTCAAACTTCATCGTTTGTAAGTTCAATTACTTTGAATGATGCATAAAATTATTCCTATCTCTTTCTTTTTCTTGTGGCTGTAAAACCCACAACTAGGGTTATAGGATATATGATTATTCCTTTATGGATTTAATAGTTGATTAGGGTTTGAGTGATTATGGGGGCATCTTGATAATTCTTTTGTAATGATTATTATTTATTGGTTGCAAACAATAGATCCTACCTTATGTTGATTTCCTCTAACTGAGAAATAATGATTAAGCTCCCATCTAATGATTAATATTGTAAAATGATTGATCAACTACAGATAAATCAGTATGAACAAAATGTTTCCCTAAGTTTGAGAGAATTATGGAGTTCAACATCCAGGTAGGTTGAGAAGCACTTAGATGGACTATCAAAACTTATAATCTAGTGTTTCCCGCAAGTCTTGAGAACCCAATGTTGTAGTTATTATTTCATGGGGATTAGTAATCATAATGATCAAAAAACTAGTTTTTCTTTCTCATTGATTTGAACTATTGAAATTTTAGGTTTGAGTTCTGAAGCAAGTTAAAACCGTAACATTTGTTGGATCATTAAAACCCCCATTTTATCTTTTTGTATCATTTGTTTAAATTAAACTTATAGCTTTAGTTTCAAATTAGTTTAATTGCCACTCACATTGTTCCTTGTGGATTCGACCCCGACACTAAAGTTGGGTAAATTTATTGACGATGATCGCCTTGTAATAAATTAATGTGCCGGTTAAGCATTATTAAATATGGTGCCATTGCCGGGGAACAATTTGGCGTATTGAGTTAGTTTTAAATTTGGGACTACTTGTGGGTGTTGATATCCTCTTGGGGTTTTTGATGTCGTGGCTCTTTTCCCCAGAGTCTTATTCCTAGTTGAGCTAACATGTTTAGGCGTATTGTGATTTGTTGTAAAATATTATAGTTGAATAGGAGAAATACAAGTCCCATCAGCAGTTAACATGGTTTTGTTGATTTTTGAATACCTCTCCAATGGTCTTTTTTATAACTGTTTGATATGCATTTATGTGTGACCACTATGCATCTTGTTATGGCAGTAGTACTAGTGACATGATAACTAATGCTAAACAATTACATGAACCAAATGGGTAGTATTTTGTGATGTACCTTTGTGCTATGTGTGTGAGAGATACTACGTAGTTCAAGTTGTGTGTTAAATTTACAACATGCCCGGTTGGTCTTGCCTTGGTTATAGGATAGCGGTTAGGAAAAGACCATAGGCCGTTATTGATATTAGTTCACTTTTAGCCTAATTTACCTTCCATGTGTGAATAATATCCCTTGATCCTAATTTTGAACCTAAATACCTATTGTTTTTATGATAACTATCACCATCCCATTTAAATCATACTAAACCTATTTTTGGCCCTGGTCCTCCTTATACACTGTGCACCTTGACTTAGGCAAATGGCCTAACTTAAGGGTGGCTATCATAGGGGTGCATGATGTAAAATGAATATGAAGAAAGATAGAATAAAAGAAAAGGATAAAAAGCTGGGTGCGGTGGAAAAGAATAAGAAATGAAACATTGTGAAAAAGAAGAAGTAATTGTAAAAATAGACCGCACCCATCATGAATATGTGTGATCAAGAAAAGAGAAGAATAGAAAAAGTTAATGAGTGAGACCCCAGAAGCTAGTATAGTGTCAAGGATACTGAGACACTTTAAATATCATTGAGTATCATACCATCCCCTAGCCTACATTACAAGCCAAAGAGAAGACCTATAGTGATCCTTGCGTACCTATCTGAAAATCTTAGTAATAAAAATAAGGGCAAGCCTATGGCATTCGGCATACATTGATTGGAACTTCATTCTAAGAATGAGTGTCTTTTGATTGTCCCTATGGTTACATATGTGATGTCTGGTATAAGTGAAGTGGGACTTCTTTATAGTGAGGGTACACTGGTAACGTTGCTAGTTGCTAACTTGTTTGGTTAGTGTAGTCTTGGTACATGCATGGTTGCTGTTGCTGAATTGATGCCATATCTTGATTCCTGTGTGTTGCATTGTTGTTCT
The DNA here is from genome assembly GCF_002878395.1 of Capsicum annuum. Lineage (NCBI taxonomy): Eukaryota > Viridiplantae > Streptophyta > Magnoliopsida > Solanales > Solanaceae > Capsicum > Capsicum annuum. Next base: position 104,616,648 of record NC_061121.1, on the reverse strand, counting down.
TCAATAATATACATGGTTGTTTTTAAATTGATTTACCTTGGAGATGGTGAAAATATTTTGAGATAATATGGTTGGTTGACTGCCGAAGGTACTTTGTATCCTCTTGGTTGTGTTTTAGTTGCTTGAGGAAAAATAATTATTTTAAGTTAAAGATATTGATGTGTGAGCAGATGCTAACACATTTGAGTCTTTTAACTGAGAATAATTGTAAAGTATTAAGCAATTTTTGTCATTTTTGATTGTTTTCTCTTTGTCACTGCAGGAGAAGTCAAGATGAAAGAAAACTAACAAGAACTGAGATAAAAGAGTTGAATGTTGAGCAAAATAAGAAGGGAAGTGTAGTTGACAACTTGTCTGATAAGTCGTCAACTCCCTGATAAGCTGTCTGGCTCATTGTTAGGCTTAGACAGAGAATACAGTTTAGCTGGAGTTCATGATGAAATCTATGATATGCCGTCACAAGTATGATAAGCCCTTAGGCTCATCGTCAGGCTTGGGCAGTGCTTGAGAAATTGATGTGAAGATGTGACAACATCTGTGATAAGTCGTCAAAGGTATGATAAGCCATCACACCTCATCGTAAACCTAAGGTAGAGATTGTCAAAAGTGAAGAGTAGCTGATGACACTCCTGATAAGTTGTCAGACTCCTGATAAGCCATCACATACATCTTCGCCTGTCCAAGAAAATATAGTGATCTCAGATTTTGTTTCTATAATTAGGTTGAAGTATTTAAAGCATATGTTAGGGTTTTCTAATCGAAAAAGAGGGGGCGGAACTTATTCCAGGGGAGTTTTACTTTACTTTTTGGCTCTTTTAACTCAGAATTCAATTTTCAACTCTTTGATTTGGTTTTGGGATTTTATTCTTGAATTTGGAAGAGAAGCAACTTCAGACTTCATCTTTTTTATGTTTAATTACTTTGAATGATAAATAAAATTATTGCTATCTCTTAGGTAGGTTGAGAAACACATAGATGGACTGTCGGAACTGATAATCTGGTATTTCCCGCAAGGAAAGAGAACCCAATGCTACAGTTCTTATTTAATGGGGATTAGTAATCATTGTGATCACAAACCTAGTTTTTCTTTATAATTGATCTGAAATATTGAAATTTTGTCTTTGAGTTCTGAAGCAAGTTACAACCTTAACATTTGCTTGATCATTGAAAACCTCCATTTTATCTTTTTGTATCATTTGTTTGAATTCAGCTTATTTCTGTAGTTTCAAATTAGTTTAATCGCCACTCACTTTATTCCCTATGGATTCGACCATAACTCCGAAGTTGGGTAAACATATTGACAACGACCGTCTTTTACTAAATTGACGTGTAAGTTGAGCGTTATCAGCAGGGGTTGTTGAATTCATAATACATATTAGTGTTACACTGTTATATGGGCATTTTTTACAGTCGAGTAGGCTTGTACATAGTGGCTAAATTCAGTCCAGCACAAACTTCAGTAGGTAGAGTTATCAGTGCCAATGTGTTTATTTTCAGTAGTCTTAGATGAAATGCAGTATTAAGGTTGAAGGTACATTTGAGAGAGTATTTAAGGAGTATGTCTAAGCTTGATATTTATTAGTTGTTGTCCATAAGGCTTAGTATCTCTATCCTAGTTGATGTTTCGTAAGCCTGTGTTCCATATTACATAATTTTAGGCATCCAGATGTCTTATTTAGACCATGCCTAAGATTCCTTACTCTATAAAGTCATTCGTACTTAATAGAAAGAGTGTCGAAGAAATACACTATTTAAGTATAAGCTTTCAGTATGAGTTATTTCGTGTAGCCAGTAATTCATATTAGCACTCAGACAGGCAAGTTCCTATAGTTTTTCCATCTTCTGATCTAGTCTTACTATCTGAAGTTCATGAATATGTCCTTTCCAAGAGATAGTTTGTTCACATCCATGTGTATGGTGAATCCAATTTAGTCCATGCTTCATGCATTAGTTTTAGATTCCAGACATTTAATCTTGATTAAATTCATAAGTCTGTCGTGCATCATCTCAGTCTTTCCTTAGTAATTCAGTCAAGTCAGTATCATTCAGGGGACAAACTATCCCAAGGAGGAGATGTTGTAATATTCGGAGTTTTCATATCCTAAACCTCTAAACTTGTCTTCAAGAAACCATATCCAACCTGAGGTAGTGGTTACTTATAAGTTGACTCTCTCATTTCTATCTTAGCCATACAAAAATTATCATGTGATTGCATGAATTCAAGAAATTAATTCAGTTTAGATATTCAGTTCATGTGTAATGTTTTAGACCCCGTTATGTAATCATATTTTCAGCATGTATACTCAGATTGTAACCTTAATTCCTCAGTGTTCTCAGTTTAACTAGCCTCATTCGAGGACGAATATTCCCAATTGGGAGATATTGTAACACCCCAGATATTCATGTATGAATTTAAATCGTTCCTCAAATGCATAAGACTTAATCCCAATAATTCTATGTATATACATTTGTGATTATCAAATATATGATGTAGGAATATCTTCATGCATTTATCGAGGTCATAATATCCTCCTAACTAAAAGACGAGTTAAGGACTTTGCTATCGATAGAGTTTTGACAAATGCTCTAGCAAGGGTCAATTTTAAACTAGTTTATCTCTTAGCAAAATTTGATTTAGGTGTAATACCATAAAATAAAACAAAGATCTGTGAGTCCTCTTTCCAACACAAATAATTTCACCTTAATCCGATATCAGAGTGAAAAGTAATACCTATTTTACTCTAGCATATCAGCCTTTCAACACAGTGACGACCTGAGCTGATAGGTCGTCACCTATGTGACAGCTTATCAGCCCAATTCGTCAAACTTAGGAAGAAAATAATCAATTCCATCTTCTAAGTGACGACCTGGGGTGATGGGCCGTCACCTAAGTGACGACTTATCAGCCCAAGTTGTCACCCATAAAATTCAGCAATTCCTATTCGGATACAGAGGGGTATTTTGGTTTTTTCCCTCACCTCCTATTATCTAAATAATCAAAAATATGTACATGGACATCATAAATCAGTTTTAAAAACTCTTAATCCTCTCTACTCTCAAGAACAAGAAAATTGGGGTTTCCTCTTAAAATCATAACAAATCAAATTATAATTTCCAATCCAAGAACATTCATAAAAAATCAATTCTCTTTCAATATTAAAGATCTAAGGTATGTTAGATCTTCATCCACGGGACGTTTTCACCCATGCAGTCCAAGAATCCATTTTCAAATTTACAATCATGATCTTTACATATTTTTATGAATTATGCCCACGAACTTTCATGAATTTTGAATCTTATAACATGTTTACACGAAACGGTTGTTTTTATTAAACCATACATGTTTTAATGGTGTTGTTTGCTGATTTAAGCCTTAATGGGTGATTTATTTTCAAAATCATGCTACTACTATAAGTTTTAATACCATTCCGATGCATATCTTAAACTATGCATTGTAAGTGTTTGATAAAATTCCTAAATAAAATGATTTTGAACAATGACTACATAATATGTCCCTAAAGCTTTAGTATGTTTTAAATATTATAGTTTTCATCTCACGTTCATGCAAGTATAGAACAAAACCCTTAGTTTATGATTTGTTCATATGATTCGTGCTATCGTATCATGTTTAAAAGCACCCCCATGGAAAATTCTTGACCCCTATGCGATTGATGAAATGCATAAGAGAATAATTGCGAACAATGATTTCATTCCATGGTTTCAAAGCTATCATGCGTCTCTGTCGTTATTGTTATCGTGTCCTGGGGAGGTTGTGAATACCCAAAAACATAGATGTTTACTTAGTCTTAGTAGTTTTAGATTGGTTTCAAATAAACCATGAGCGTAATCAGTCCAATCAATTATCTTATTTAGGTAAACTTAGATCAATTTAGTAATTCAAGTTAGTTTAGCTAGGATTAGGATTTAGCACCAAGCAGATGTAGGAATGGAAGCTTCCCCATTAGTTAGGAAGAGTCATCAGTAATAGTCCCTGTGCTCTAGAACAATGTAGCCAACATAGAATGAGGAGTCACCAGTCAGTTAAGGCTTGACTACCTCCCTGGGTTACCCCTTAAATTGGGGTTGACTCCGCCTAGGTGTCACCCATCAGTTTGGGCTTGACATCATAGTTGTTCAATAGCTAAGTGGATCTATATGGCCAGTGTTAGTACCCATGACATGGTACTAACACCATTTCAACTGGGCTTACAGGTTCAACCCCAACCTATTTAGAGCGGAGCATGTTGGTTAAATAATACCTCCTACAGTCTCAGTTCAGTATTTAGTAGAATTCAGTTAAGGTTTGCATTGACCACAATGCATATTTATTAGTTATTTAGTTATCAGATTTCAGTATTTCAGTTACATACTATATCAGAAATATATTATATCATTGGTTATGCATTCTCTGATTTTACATCTTTCACACATTGATATTTCAGTAACCTCATGCTAACCAGGTAGTCTTTGCTTCATGTATATTCAATAAGTTATCTCATATTATTTAGCTTGTTATTACTTTTTGTTCAGTAATCCTATGCTAATAATTCAGACAATTATTAATCATGGACATAAAATAATGCATATTAGCCTACCTTATTTCGCATTCTAGTACATTCAAAGTACTGATTGCATACTCATTTCTTGCGCTATGATGTTTCATATCATAGGTTCAGACGCCCATGTTCCCAATAGTACATAGTTAGCACAGCACACCTGTAGCAGCAGCTGTGGTGAGTCCTCATGTTATGAGGACCAATTATGTTATTTTAGTTTCTCAGTTTTAGTAGACAGTCAGAGTTAGTTGGGGGCTTGTCCTATCAAATCCTCAGTTATTCAGTTAGAGCTTTTTAGACTAGTACATAAAGTTAGTCAGTTTTCAGTATGTTTTAAGACGTTAACATCATGTTTTAGTTTTGATTACAGTTTTTAAAACCTTATGGTATTTCAGTTAAATTTTGCATATGTTTTCTTTGAGATTTTATTCAGTTCCCACAACATGTACTTGTGGTCTTTAGGGACCATAAGCACCGTGTGGCATCTGCAGTGTATTTTTGGGCCGTTACAGCAGTAATACTCCAAATGCTAGGAGCTCACTAAAAATCTCTTATCCATAGCTTCGCACGATGTATACCATAATGATGAGAGATCGTACAATGATCTGAGAGTTGCAAAAGTATAGTATAGGTAGCAAACATGTGTTACTTTTTAAGTATCGACCGTCCAAGGTCCAAACATAATACAAGAATAAATAACATGAAAAGTAGGAATATAACTTCAAAAACCTATCAAAGAAGCTAAACATGGCATTTCTAAGAGACCAATAATGAAACACTTTTCATATCCTAGTAGCAATAAGTGTCTAAAGTGCGATATCGTCTATCACTAGTCAATATTCAAAGGAAAAACAAAGAGAAGTTATATAATACTATAAAAAGCCAAGAATATATACACAACTTAAATAGGTAATGAAGAGGGGGATATACAATAATCCCATACATTTATCTATAGGGCTTGATCAAGGTAGTAGCTTGAGGGACCAACCCTAACATCTAGAGGAATCCTTACTTAGTCCCAATTTAGATTACCAATAATCGTCAACATCAATCTGCTCCATCTAGTTCCATAAAGATGAATATATAATAATTTTACAAATTTGAACGAGGACTAAAAGAATGTAAGTCTGTAAATCAATTTCTTGATATCAACTGTGGGACCAAACCAGCATAACAACATAGAAAGGGCCATAATCTCACTTGATCAAAATAAATAGTCGTGGGTCCTAGAAATTGAATCCAAATTAAATCTATCACCAGGTCCCTCAAAGGATAAAAAATGTGTGCTCGAAAGATGAGCATAAATTGGACATAACTTGTGGTCCAAATTTGCCCCTAAAGTCCAAGGATTTAAGAACATAATTTCTATGAATTTAAAATGAAATGGGATGGAATTTGGCAAAAAAATTATAGGAAATGACCAAAGGGAGTTTGGCTAACTTTTGGCTTAGCTTTAATAGATGATTCCATGCACTTCACATGCTTCAAGATCTTAAAATAATGCAAAAGGGTTACAAAAATAAGAAGAAAATTGGGTGAAAAGGTGGATTTAATCCCCTGTGTATGCAACTAAAGCATCCAAATGATCGCTTAAGTGATTACCGCTTGAATGATAAAATTATTTCTTAAACAATTCCTCATAAAGATTTGGCCTTTGCTTAAGAAGTCAAGTATCGCTTAAGTTTCCTCTCCTTAAGAGATTGGGACTTCACTTAAGAATCTAATAGGGGTACAAAGTTTATCACAAAAGTAATCCACTAGTTGCTTAAGTGACCAATAGTTCACTTTAAAAGTTGCACCAGTTGATGCAAGGCACAAGATTTTTCCTAAGTCCAAATAGACTTAAATCGGGAGCTCAAGATTTATTTAAAATCATACACTGAAAAGAACTATGCTACCATACCAAATTAATTATTTTAGACTTAACAGAACTATCAAAACTTTCATCTGATATCTTTTTGAAAAAATTGTGGGACCACACTTATAGTTCCATTTTTCATAGAATCCACCCAATAACCTAAAATGAGTTGGGAAGCCTTAGGACCTGAACCAAGGGTCACCCTATTCTAAAATCAACATTTGGAGTTGATGGCTCTCTTTAAATTCTCATATGAGGTCATTTACTAGGATTTTAGGTCCGCAACCTATTTCTAAATAGTGATATCTCCAAAATAGGCAAATGAGCCTAAATCCCAAATGAACTATCCGATTATCAAACAGATAGTTCCTGTATGTCATATATCAAATGTGTTGATGCCAAATGGATTGGCAATACTAATCCTATAATAAATCCAAGCATCATATCATGCTATAAATGATATAACATAGGAGTATGTTGGCCCACATAAGACACCAATGTCATATTCTAAACATAATAAAGAACCCTACTATACTCCAACAAACCTAACTCTTGTCTAAGAACTGCTTGATGTATCGATATTATCACTAGCTTTTATGTATCTGTAAAAAGGTTTGGAATCCCCGATGCCAAATATTGAAAGGCTAAAATAGTTATAGAATCTACCAGAGCCTAAGTTGGAACTAAATCCTCTGGATGATATTGAAGATATTTGATATTTATCTTTGAACCATAACAAATACCTCATTTGATTTAGCAATAAATTAATATCATCCATATAGAATAGAATAACGTTAAACAATATATGAGAGGTTCATAGAAAGATAGGGATAAAACAAAAAATCAAGAATAGAATTTCCTAAGAACGCCCAATAGCATCTCAAAGGTAGCACACTGATGTCTCCATACAGATCTATAGGACTTTACTATACACTTAACTCCTTACCAACACATTGCTAAAGCTAGATTTAATACAAATCAGTCACAACCCAATTTCTCAATTCATGGTAGCTCCTACTATAACTCACTAGTGAGTAAGATAACCCCTAGTCCAAAATAGCTAGTAATAGACTACAAAGAGAAATGAATAAAAATAGCTAAATAAATAGGATAAAAGAGTAATAAAAAGAAAGCAATCCAAAAACGTTGTGAAATCAGTTGAGCTTCTAACATAGTAAGAATACAATGTAAAATACTGAATAAATATAAGTACAAGTTATCTTTCAATACAATGTTGAGATCAGTCTAATCAATAAGAGAAACAACAGTGATACTCCAAAAGCTGGGAGTCACTCCAAATCTTCGATCCGTAGTTGCTCCACTCAATGTACACAAAAAAATAGGAACTTAAGCTATGATCTACGGGCTACAAAAGTGTAGTATGAGTACAAAATATGTGGAACTCAATAGGACTCTTTCTATTGAGATCCAAAGATAATGCAAGTGTAAATAAAATTAAAATTAGGAGTGTAACTATAAGCAATTAACTAGAAATGTAAACATCACAATGCTAAGAGAGTAATAAAGATAAATGTATCCTATACTTGTAGTAATCATGGTCTAAAGTGAATAATACATATCACGAGTCAATCAGTAAAGAATGTGTGAAGGGATGACATATAATTGTATATGAGGCAAAGAAAGTATATACAAAATAAATAAGGAAAAGAAGGATACTGCGGTACCATACAAACATATATATATATATGTGGATAGCTCAAGATAGAAGCTTGATGGATCCAACCTAATATCTCAAGGCATCCTAGTCAAATAGGAAAGCAGGTGCTGGCATAATAAGGGTCTCCAACGATAAAGTCTAACCATGAAATAACTATCAACAATATAACTCACCAAAAAGGAGAAAGTCTTCGGGTGCCAGCCAATAATAAACCTACAATGAACTAACCATAAAAACAATAATCAATTAACCAGCTAGTCCAAAGAAACAATACCTAACCAATCCCCCATAAGCCCAGAAGGTTGAATCAACACTCAGTAAACAACAACTATATTGTAACTTCCATAAATCTCATCCTTAGATATCACACGGTGATTAAGGCTACAAGTAGCCCTAAGCTAACCCTTTGAGACTATTACTACATCTATCACTTGCTCTAGGATAAACAAGCTAAACAATGATGCCTTACTGTGTCAACTATAATCCAAAATTACTGGAAACAATGTCTGAATAGGAAAAATACTGATAGTCTAGAACACAACTTTAACTGATAATATAGTTTGACAAAGCCTCTACTGCTCAAATTGGAGAGCCATTAGGATAGACCCCCAAATGACTCGCAAAGATTTTAAAGTAAAACTCAATACACTATGAAAGCAGAAAAGCTGCAAATATAGGTCCTCGAACCATGGGGACTCACCAAGGACAAGGATGTATATGAGAGGCTCGGAGATCACTGTCACTGCTGGGACTGAGCCCCTGTACCTACATTATGAGACAATATAGCACACAGACATATATGTTGATCAATACTTTGGGAATGTACTGAGTATATGGAGGTGTATGAATTTTCATAAAATAAATATCAATACTCATTAATAAAATCATGCATGCAAATAGGAATGACTCACATAGCTTGAATAAGACTAAAATATAAAACTCATGAATCATGAATAGAAAAGCACGCAACACAAATCTTGTGAGACATTATACTTAACTTTAAAATCAATACTCCCCTCTTATTCTCAGTACTTGAAGGCTAAAGTAAGCTTTAAACAATACTTTAAAACTCATGCTTTTATCTTGTGGAGGGTAAAACTTATTTAAAACCTAAGGACTCAAAACTTTATCTAATTTTTAACACTTGCGAACTCTAGAACTATTTTAGACACGGGATACTTGGAACTTGGGAGTTTCTTCTAACCGACATAAACCATGTCAGCTACATGGAGTACAATGTCTTACCCAGGTTGGGGAGAGCTGTTCTATCCTTGCAATCAGAGTAGAACCTCATCTTTAGTGATCACTATCTCGATCTTGAGAACATAAATCTTGAAACTCTAGTGGAACGTAGTTCTATGGTATGAGAACTTGGAATTATACCCAACACGGTGCTAAATACTACTCCCATACACAATTCAGAACAATTAGGAAATCCACCTCAAAATAACTCAAGCGTCTATAATAAAGACCAAAACATATTTCTTTTTGCTTTAAATCATACTCAATGTGGATTTAAATTCTATTATGACCGAAAGACCAATTCTTTCTCGATAATATCAAAGTACTCAATTCATGGGTGCTTATAGCAAAAAAGTTCACAAAATTGTAAATCTCAAATAGGGATTAATGAGCCATAATCAAATCTTAAGACTCATCGAAGTGCATACTAGATTTCATAAAGATTCATAAATCATATAGAAAATTTGGAATTTTCATCATTTTGCCTTAAAATCTCGACATACTTATGTACTTCAATTTCTAGAACATAAGATTATGGGCCCATGGATGAAAGAAGTGTCCTTGTTCAAACCCCACATACCTTAGATTATGACTTGGATGAACAATTTTGTTTGAAACTCTTCTTCTAACTCTTGAGAGAGGGTTCTTAAAGCCTTTGACTTGGGAACTTTGAACCTTAACTTAATTTATAAAATCTATGGTGATTTCTTGAATTTCTTGGACATGGAATTTAGGTTTGTTCTTGGGGAAGAAAAACCTAGATCTTAGTGTTTTTGGTGGACATAAATTATCTCCTTCATTTTGGCTATATCTAAGTTTTAAAAAGGTGCGAAAAGACTAAACAGACCTTTTAAAAATGAATTAAAATTATTGACCAAGATGTGCTACGTTGTGGTGCGACGGTCCGTTGAGGGCCCGACGGTCGTCGATCCTACCCGTCGCACCTGGACCAAACTTGGTTCACTGTCTCGCCTGCAATGATGGGTGCGATGGTCCGTTAAGGGCTTAACGGTCTGTTACCCTTACCGTTGAACTCAACAAGAACGGGGCCTCATTGCCCCTTCAGAGATAGTTTGGGCAATGGTTCATCGCATGCTCGATGGTCCATCGGCACTCTTCATCGCACCAGAGTGATTTTACTGCTTTCTATAAAATGGCCATATCTTTGTCTTCCGATGTTGGATTTCGATGAAATGGGTATCGTTCGAAAGATAATTTAATTTCCCACATGATAAAAAGTTATTTTTTGGAAAATTCAGCAAAGTTTAAACTCTAATCACTTTATAAGTCACTTATTAATATTTTAGAGCCAAAATTACACTTTACTTGACACGCTCTAAAGGCTCAGACTATGAGAAAACTTTATGGGGACTCACAATATCTCCCCTTTGGAAGCATTCATCCTCGAATGTCGCTAGTTAAACTAAGAATACAGAGAAAACTGAGTAGACATAGCTGAAGAAATTTGCTAAGCGAGTTCCATATCTTTCTAAACTCTCGAATACTTCAGAAATTGCAAGCACTCATGGAAGAAAAGATACATAGCTGAACTTTAGATTAGAAGGGATTAATTAAGAAATAATAATACATTCGGCTTGATCTGAACTCGCGAAGAAGAGGTGCCGACTCTTGGCTCACATGTCTGCTTCTGTCTCCCATGTAGCACCCTCAACTGACTAGTTCTGCCACAAAACTTTGACCAAAGGAACCTTTTTATTCCTTAGTCTACGGATCTAGAAATCTAGGATCTCAATGAGAATATCATCAAATAAAAGACTGTTTTGAATATCAGTACTCTCTGAATAATCCAATACAATGGAATCACCAATATGCTTCTTAAGCATGGAGACATGAAAAATAGGATGAATAGCTAACAATTCCGCGGGCAACTCAACTTTATAGGGTACTTTCCCAACACGGATCAAAACTCTATAAGGTCCAATATAATGGGGACTAAGCTTCCCCTTTTTCCCAAACCTTTTCACCCCTTTCATGGGTGAAATCTTCAAGTTCACCAAATCACCTACCTCAAATTCAAGATCCCTTCTCCTAACATCGGAGTATGACTTTTGATAACATTGAGCTATTTTCAACCTTTCTCTAATCAACTTAACTTTCTCCATATCCTCAAACTCTGCATCAGACCCAATCGCAATAGCCTCACCCACTTCAAATAAACCTATGGGTGATCTACATATTCTACCATACAAAGCCTCAAATAGTGCCATCTTGATGCTAGCATGATAACTGCTATTATAGACAAACTCAATCAATGGAAAATTCTCATCTCAACTACCTTTGAAGTTAAGAGCACATGCTATAAACATATCCTCCAAAGTCTTGATAGTCCTCTCAGTTTGACCATCTGTCTGCAGATAAAAAGAAGAACTTAGGTGAACTTAGGTACCAAGACCCTTCTGAAAAGATCTCTAAAACTGCAAAATGAACGTAGTACCCCTATCTGAAATGATAGACAAGGGGACTCCATGCAACGTAACTAACTCTCGAATATACCATCTAGCATAACCCTCAGCTGTATAAGATGTATGTACAGGCAAGAAATGCACAGACTTATTCAACCTATCCACAACCACCCAAATAGAATCATGATGACGATGAAAAAGAGGTAAACTAGTCACAAAATCCATATTCATCTCTTCCCACCTCCAAGTGGGTATACTAAACTCTTGTATCACACCACCAGGTCTTTAGTTCTCTAGCTTAACCAATTGGCACATTGCACACTTTGCTACAAATCTCAGCTATATCCTTCTTCATACCACTCCACCAATAGATTTTGCAAAAGTCACAGTACATCTTGGTAGCATCAGGATAAATAGAATACCATAAGCTATGCTCTTCATCCATAATCCTCTGCCTCAGATTATGAACACGTAGAATACATAATCTTCCCTACAATATCACCACACCATGTCTCGCTTAGGAGAAAACCTCTACCTTTTGTTCCTTAACTGACTTCTTCAGTCTGACCAAACCAGGATCTCTATCTTGCTTCTCCCTCACTGCCGAAACTAAAGAGGATTTGTAACAACTCTTAACCATGATATTCCCCTCAGCAGAATCGAGCAACCTAATGCCTATTCTATCCAAACGATGCACATGATGAGCTAACTCTTTCTTACCTTCCTCTACATAAGCCACACTGCCCATAGACATCTGACTAAGGACATCTTCCACTATATTGGCCTTGCCCAAGTGATATAGCACACTCATATCATAATCCTTTAGCATCTCTAATAACCTCCTCTATATAAGATTCAACTCCCTCTGAGTAAACACATATTACAGGCTCTTATGATCAACAAACACATCAACATGAACACCATACAGATAGTGTCTCCATATTTTAAAAGCAAAGACCACATTAGCTAATTCAAGATCATGGGGTGGGTAATTCTTTTCATAGGACTTCAATTGTCTAAAGGCATAGGCTATAACCTTACCTCTTTAAATCAACAAACAACCTAAAACAACTCTTGAGGCCACTGGAACTTAACTTTATTTTGGGTCAACCAGGTCATAGGAGACACAATAGAAGAGAAACCTTCAACAAAACGGTGGTAATAGCAATCTAGACTCAAGAATCTCCTAATGTCAGATGGAGAGATAGGTCTGGAGCAATTTCTTACAGATTTTATCTTTTGTGGATCAACTTTAAAGCCTTTGGCTGAAATAATATGATCCATAAAGGTTAGTGACCTTAGCTAAAATTCACACTTGCGAAATTTGGCGAACAACTAATGATATATAAGAGTTTACAGGATGATTCTAAGATTATCCGCATGGTCATTCTCAGTATGAGAGTACACAAAGATATTATCTATGAAAACAATACCAAACATATCAAGATATTACTTGAATACTCAATTTATGATGTCTATAAAGGCTGTTGGAGCACTGGTTAGCTCGAAAGACATGACTAGAAACTCAAAGTGAACATAAAAGGTTTGGAAGGCTGTCCTTGGGATGTCACACTTCCTTACTTTTAGTTGGTGATAGCCAGATCTAAGGTCTATCTTGGAAAAAAAACTTTCACCTTGCAACTGATCAAATAGGTCATCAATTCTCGAAAGAGGGTACTTATTCTTTAATGTGACCTTGTTAAGCTGATGATAGTCAATGCACATATGTAAAGAACCATCTTTCTTTCATATGAACAGGATGGGTGTGCCCTAAGGAGAGACACTGGGCCATATGAAGCCTTTATGTAAAAGATATTTAAGTTACTTTTTCAACTCCTTAAGCTCTACAGGTGCCATATGGTAGGGAGGAATAGAAATAGGCTGAGTGTCAAGAAGAAGGTCAATCTAAAATTCTATCTATCTATCGGGAAGTACCTCTGGGAGTTCTTTCAAAAAAACATCAGGAAACTTATTAACAATGGTGATTGACTGAATAGTTGGAGCCTTGGACTTAGTGTCTTTAACTTTAACTAGGTTATAGATGGAACCTTTGGACATTAGCTTTTTGCCTTTGAGATAGGAGATTAAATGACTATTGCGAGATACCGAACTTTTGGACCACCCAAAGATTGGCACATCAGGAAACTAAAACTTAACTACACGGGTACGACATTCTATAGATACATAAAAAGAGTAAAGCCAGTCCTTGCCCAGAATAACATCAAAATCCACCATGTCCAACTCCATAAAATCAGTAAGTATGACTCTATGAATAATAGTAATAGGAAAATTTTTATACACTTGCTTAGAAACAACTGACTACCCTACAAGAGTAGAAAATAGGAACGACTCAGGAATCTTTTAGGGACTCATTTTGAAATTCACAGCTACAAGTGGGTCACATAAGAGAAACTTGACCCGAGGTCCAACAATACATAAACATCAAAGTAAAAGACATGGAGCGTACCAGTAACAACATCGGGATAGTCCTCCTGCTCCTGGTGAGATGGTAAGGCATAGAATCTATTTTGGCACTGACTGCCAGTAGTGCAAGATGAAGTGCCCTGAGTAGGGGTAGGATGGGCTACAGGAGATATTGCACTAGTAGCCTATGTTTGAGGTCAGACATCTCTGCTCCCATACCTAGCATATGGACACTCTTTAAGTCTATGGCCTATCTTTCCACAGCCAAAACAACCTCTCTGATCTGCTAATAACTCACCAGGATGGTCCCTACCACACTTTGTACATGGAGGATATTGAGGTCTGTTACTATGTTTTGGGATCGGGATATAGAAAACTTGTTCTCTTTCTCCTACGTACCTCTAGGCATGGGAGCACTAGCTGATGAAGGCGCTGGCATAGACGAACAGCTCTGGAACTGTGGGTGGTTCCCTCCATGGGACCTATCCTAACTACACTCATGCTACTCGAAACCTTGTCTCAAGTTCAAAAACTCTTCAATCTTTGCTTCCCTCATCTCAAGATGGAAGAACTTGTCCAAGAATACATCAAGGAACACCTTCCAAGTATCAAGGATAATATCTTCCCCGCTATTCTTCTTCCATGCAACAACCCAGTCATAAGCAATGTTTTTCAGATGATAAGATGCCAGCTCTACACTCTCTTCCTTAGAAATATGCATAACTTAGGTGATTTTCCTCACCTCCTCAAGATATAACTACAAGTCCTCACCAGCCTTAGACCCGTAGAACTCTGGCAGATTTATCCAAATAAAATCACTGATCCTAGAAGAAGCTAAGTCACCTCCCTTGTAAGATGGAATTGCAGCCTATTTATTGGATTGAACATTGGCAGTGACTACTTGGGATAACGCCTGAAAGACCGCCCAAAACTCAGCATGAGACACAGTCTCATTCAAGTGATCAACAGGATGAGGTTGCTCATTATTGTTTCTGCGGGCGTTCGCTCTTCGAGGAGGCATTTTTTGAAATATGAGAGCATAAATTATTAGATTAGAGGGACAAATATAGGTATGATAGAATTTAAAAGAAAGCAACAACTTCTTTTTCCTAAAACATCTTGTATCCTCTTGCTCACAGATGTGGTACACTACACACTAATGATCAAGACTCTACTTAACGCAGCTCGACAGACTCCCTAGGATTCCTTAAACCTGGCTTTGATACCAAGTTTATAACACCCTGAAATCTCATCCTGAGATGTCATATGGTGCTTAAGGATACAAGTAACCCTAAGCTAACCCTTTGAGCCTATTACTACTTCTAACACGTGCTTTAGGATAAATAAGCTGAACAATAATGCCATACCGTGTCAACTATAATCCAAAATAACTGGAAATAATGTCTGGATATAAAAAAATATTAATAAACTAGAACACAACTTCAGCAGACATTCTAGTCTAACAAAGCCTCTACAACTCAAACTAGAGAGCCATTGGAACAGACCCCCAACAGACTCTCAATGATCTAAAAGTAAAACTCAAAATATTATGAAAGAAGAAAAGATACAAATATAGGTCCTCAAACCATGAGGACTCACCAAGGATAAGGAAGTAGATGAGATGCTCGGAGATCACTATTACTGCCGGAACTGAGCACCTATACTTATATTATGAGATAATGTAGCACACAGATGTACATATGGATCAACACTTTTTGAATGTAGTGAGTATGTGGGGGTGTATGAATTTTCTTTATACAATATCAATACTCATTAATAAAATCATGCATGCAAATAGGAATCACTCACATAGCTTGAATAATTCTAAAATATAAAACTAATGAATCATCAATAGTGAAGCATGTAACACAAATCTCGTGAGTCATTATACTTAGCTTTAAAATCTATACTCTCCTCTTATTGTCAGTACTTGAAGGCTAAAGAGAGCTTCAAATAATACTTTCAAAATTATGCTTTTATCTTATAGAGAGTGAAACTTCTTTAAAACTTAAGAACTCAGAACTTTTGGGAATTTTTAACACTTTGTAACTCTAGACCACTTTTTGACTCGGGACACTTGGAACTCGGGAGTTTCTTCTAACGACATAAACCGTGTGAGCTACATGGAGTCCAACGTCTTGCAAATATTGGAAAGAGCTGTTCTATCCTTGCCATTAGAGTAGAATGTCATCTTTAGTGATCACTTTCTAAGCATTGGGCCCACAAATATCGAACCTATAGTGGCACATAGTTCTGGGGTATGAGATGTTGGCATTATACCCAACTCGATGCAAAATACTACTCCCATACTCAGCTGAGAACTCTTAAGAAATCCACCTTAAAATAAGTCAAGGTCTATAATGAAAACCAAAATGTATTTCTATTTGATTTAAATCTTACTCAATGTGAATTTTAACTCTATTATGACCAAAAGGCCAAATCTTTCTCGATAATATCAAAGTACTCAATTCATTGGTGCTTATAGCACAAAAGTTCATAGAATTAAAAATCTCAAGTAGGGATTAATAACCCCTAATCAAATCTTAAGACTCATCAATGTGTATATTAGACATCATAAAGATTCATAAATCATATATAAAATTTAGAATTTTCTACATTTTGCCTTAAAATCTCAACATACTCATGTACGTCAATTTCTAGAACATTGGAACTACTAAAATCTCTAGGGATATCAACATAGGGTACAAATCCATACTTCAATTTTATAAGAAAACATAGAAAATCATATATTCTCATAATTAAAAAACTTTTGGGAACAAGGACGAAATACGTATCCTTGTTCAAACCCCACATACCTTAGATTATGACTTGGATGAACAAACTTATTTGAGACTCTTCTTCTAACTCTTGAGAGAGAGTTCTTGAAGCCTTTGACTTGGGAACCTTAAATCTACTCAATTTGTAAAATCTATGGTGAGTTCTTGCATTTATAGGAGAAGAAATTTGGGTTTGTTCTTGGGGAAGAAAACCCTAGCTCTTGGAATTTCTGGAGGAACGAAAATTATCTCCTTTGTTTTGGGATATATCTAAGTGTTAAAGGGGTGGAAAAAGACAAAAAAAATCTTTTAAAAATAACTTTAAATTACTCATCAGGATGTACGATGGTGGGCTACGATGGTCCGTCGGGAGCCGGATAGTCGTCGGTCCTGCCCGTTGTACCTAGGATAGAATTGGTCCACTGAATCACCTGTGATGATGGGTACGATGGTCCGTTGAGGGCCCGATGGTCCATCGACCCTTACCTTCACACTCAACTAAAATGGGGCCTCACTCCCTCCTCTACAATGGTTTGGTCTTTGGTCCACCACAAGCTCGATGGTCCGTCAACTCTCACCGTTGCACCTGGGCAATTTTACTGCTTTTTATAAAATGGCCATATATTTCTCTGTTGATGTCATATTTCAACGAAATGGGTATCGTTGGAAACATAATTCAATTTACCACATGATGAACACCACTCACTTTAGAAGTCACTCTTAAATCTTTTAGGGCCGAAATTACACTTCATTTGAAACACTTTAAAGGCTCAGACTACGAGGGAACTTTTTAGGGTCTTACCCATATCCTATAATTGTACAACCCCCATCCCTCTTTAAGGCCAACAACTATAACCACCAAATGATACACTAGTCATATATGATTTATATAAAATAATAAATGCAAAGTAAGTTTATAATACAATATTTTATATGATTGTCCTAACATACCAAGTGTAGAAACATCCGACATCTCAATAACATGCAATGAAATAACCTATGATGCCCTCTCTTCTTTTAGTGATGTGGATCACATATAAAAGTGCCCCAAAGGGATTCTAAAAGATTAATATTCACTATCTGGTCCCAATCAAGGATTCCCAATAATCAAACGCATCAATTTACTCAATCAAGGATTAGATATATACATATAAAATAAGTGCATGAAGCCAAAACTTAACTAAAAGAGTGTAAGTATCTAAATCCATTGGTTGAGATCAACTATAAGACTAAATCACCATAATGTGTAGAAATGGTCAGAATCTCTCTTGACAAAAGTAAATGGTAGTTGAAAAAGATTATAAAAACCATGGTCCATCGAGGGCCCGATGGTCGTCGGTCCTGCCTGTCATACCTGGGCCAGAACTTGGTTCACTAAATCACCTAAGATGATGGGTACGATGGTCCATCGAGGGCCCAATGGTCCATCGATCCTTACTGTCGCACTCTACTAGAATGGGGCCTCACTCTCTCCTTTGCGATGGTTTGGGCTTTGGTCCATTGCAAGCTCCATGGTCCGTCCGACCTCTCCGTCGCACCTGGGAAATTTTACTGCTTTTTGTAAAATGGCCATATATTTCTTTTTCGATGTCAGATTTTGATGAAATGGGTATCGTTGGAAACATAATTTAGCTTCCCACACAATGAAAACAACTCACTTTAGATGTCACTCCTTAATCTTTTAGGGCCGGAATTACACTTCATTCGACACGCTTTAAAGGCTCAGACTACGAGGGAACTTTTCAAGGTCTTATACATATCCTATAATTGTACAACCCCCATCCCTCTAGAAGGCCAACAACTATAACCACCAAGTGATACACTAGTCATATATGATGTATATAAAATAATAAATGCAAAGTAAGTTTACAATACAATATTTTATATGATTTTCGTAACATACCAAGTGTATAAACATCCGCCATCTCAATAACTTGCAATGAAATAACCTATGATGGCCTCTCTTCAATTAGTGATGTGGATCACATATAAAAGTTCCCCAAAGGGATTGTAAAAGATTAATATACACTATCTAGTCCCAATCAAGGATTCCCAATAATCAAACTCATCAATCTACTCAATCAAGATTAGATATATACATATAAAATAAGTGCATGAACCCAAAACTTAACTAAAAGAGGATAACTATCTAAATCCATTGGTTGAGATCAACTCTAAGACTAAATCACCATAATGTGTAGAAATGGTCAGAATCTCTCTTAACAAAAGTAAATGGTAGTTGAAAAAGAGTATAAAAACCATGGTCCGTCGAGGGCCCGATGGTCGTCGGTCCTGCCCGTCGTACCTGGGCTAGAACTTGGTTCACTAAATTACCTAAGATGATGGGTACGATGGCCCGTCGAGGGCCCGATGGTCCATCGATCCTTACTGTCGCACTCAACTAGAATGGGGCCTTACTCTCTCCTTTGTGATGGTTTGGGCTTTGGTCCATTGCAAGCTCCATTGTCCGTCCGACCTCTCCGTCGCACCTGGGAAATTTTACTGTTTTTTGTAAAATGGCCATATATTTCTCTTTCGATGTCAGATTTTGATGAAATGGGTATCGTTGGAAACATAATTCAATTTTCCCCACGATGAACACTACTCACTTTAGAAGTCACTCCTTAATCTTTTAAGGCCAGAATTACACTTTATTCGACACGCTTTAAAGGCTCAGACTACGAGGGAACTTTTCAGGGTCTTACAAATATCCAATAAATACACAACCCCCATTCCCTCTAGAAGGACAACAACTATAACCACCAAATGATACACTAGTCATATATGATGTATATAAAATAATAAATGCAAAGTAAGTTTATAATACAATATTTTATATGATTTTCGTAACATACCAAGTGTATAAACATCTGCCATCTCAGTAACTTGCAATGAAATAACCTATGATGGCCTCTCTTCTTTTAGTGATGTGGATCACATATAAAAGTGCCCCAAAGGGATTCTAAAAGATTAATATACACTATCTGGTCCCAATCAAGGATTCCCAATAGTCAAACTCATCAATCTACTTAATCAAGGATCAGATATTTATATATATGAAATAAGTGCATGAACCCAAAACTTAACTAAAAGAGTGTAAGTATCTAAATCCATTGGTTAAGATCAACTCTAATACTAAATCACCATAATGTGTAGAAATGGTTAGAATCTCTCTTGACAAAAGTAAATGCTAGTTGAAAAAGAGTATAAAAAACATGGTCCGTCGAGGGCCCGATGGTCATCGGTCCTACCCGTCGTACCTGGGCCAGAACTTGGTTCACTGAATCACCTGCGATGATGCGTACAATGGTCCATTGAGGGCCCGATGGTCCATCGATCCTTACTGTCGCACTCAACTAGAATGGGGACTCACTCTCTCCTCTTCGATGGTTTAGGCTTTGGTCCATCGCAAGCTCGATGGTCTATCCGCCCTCTCCGTCGCACCTGGGAAATTTTACTGCATTTTGTAAAATGGCCATATATTTCTCTTTCGATGTTAGATTTTGACGAAATGGGTATCATTGGAAACATAATTCAATTTGCCACACGATGAACACTACTCACTTTAGAAGTCACTCCTTAATCTTTTAGGGCTAGAATTACACTTCATCTGACAGTCTTTAAAGGCTCAAACTACGAGGAAACTTTTTAGGATCATAAACATATCCTATAATTATACAACCCCCATCCCTCTTTAAGGCCAACAACTATAACCACCGAATGATACACTAGTCATATATGATGTATACAAAATAATGAATGCAAAGTAAGTTTATAATACAATATTTTATATGATTGTCATTACATACCAAGTGTATAAACATCCACCATCTCAATCACTTGCAATGAAATAACCTATTATGGCCTCTCTTCTTTTAGTGATGTGGATCACAGATAAAAGTTCCCCAAAGGGATTCTAAAAGATTAATATACACTATCTGGTCCCAATCAAGGATTCCCAATAATCAACCTCATCAATCTACTCAATCAAGGATCAAATATATATATCTATATGAAATAAGTGCATGAACCCAAACCTTAACTAAAAGAGTTTAAGTATCTAAATCCATTAGTTGAGATCAACTCCAAGACTAAATCACCATAATGTGTAGAAATGGTCAGAATCACTCTTGACAAAAGTAAATGGTAGTGGAAAAAGGGTATATAAACCATGGTCCAAAATCAATCGCAGTCCAATATCCCAAATAGCAACTTTAATTTAAAAGATCATAAATCATTAAATAGGATAGTATGATTGTCACTATAAAAGAATCTATTTTAAAGGTGAAAAGTAAAATTAAATCCCATATTATAAAGCAATAGTAAAATCATAATTTTTTATTAGAATCATACAACTTAATGAGCATGCACATAAAATTATGCATACAATTAGTAGTATATAAAAAAGAAACAATAGCCACCTAAGTGTCAATAATCTAGAATCAAGCTCTTTCTAAGGATATAATACACAAATGGAGATCGAGAGTATTGAAACTATGACCTCGGGTATAATATAATATAATTAGCATGATAATAATACTATAACTCAGGAAACTATGCTCCAATTCACTAAATTAAGTAGTAAACTTCTTACTAATGTTTCTTAATATTGATTATCATTAATATGCTTATAAACTATGGCGATAGGATTCTATACACCGTCTAATGAAGAAAGGTAGATCGAAGCCTACCTTGATGTTAAAACTCCAAGTCCTGAATCATCCATAAATTACTCATATTTGATCCACGATCTCCAAACACTAGGACACTATAAAAATAATGATCTACATATCAATAGGAGTAATGTGAGTGAGATCCATATTCTATATAAAATGTCGAGTAAAACTCAGGCCAAGAAAGGTCCCACAAATAGAACCCAAAAATGAATCATCATGAGGTTCCTTAATGGACAAGGAATTTGAGCTCAAAGTTCAGCACAAACAAGATGCAAAATGGGGTAAAAATAGGCCCCTAACATCCAAGGATTTGAATACTTGATTTCTAAGAATTTGTGACCAAATGGAGCAGAATTTGATTGAAAAATAATGAGAAATGATCAAAGAGTATTGGTGTAATGACCTGATTTTTGTGATTTATGTGAATTATGTATTGCAATGTAATTTGAACATTTTACCCCTTTATATGGTTGCATTTTTTATTTCTAGGGTGTGGAGATAATTGACATGGTTTCTAATGTATTTTGGTGTGGTTTATATGAGATTGTGATTTTTGGTGGTTATATAGTCTTTATAGTTGACTTTGGTCAACAATTATTGATCTATGCACTAGATGGCAAAACAAACTATGCTTGCAGATCCAAAATGTCAATTTTACGTTGGTAAAATAGCTAGTGCGGTTTTATAATTTTTATATCTTATTTTGATTTTTTATTCAAAAAAGTTGTGAAATTGGATTTTGGGGGTCAAATTTGTGAAAACAATATTTTTTAAAAAATTTGATATCACCAATGAGTCTAGTGCATATAATTTGATTGAATATCATGGTTCATTTGAATTGTTGGGATCCCGAATAAATCCCTATGGATCCCCGTAGACTTAGAATTTTTAGCACTACTCAGCGGTGCTGTCGCTTAAGTGCCATTTTGGCCACTTTAGTGGTAGACTCTAAAGCACCACTTTACTGCTTTAGTGGTTGGCTGCAGTTGTACAAGTTCACTTTAGTGGTGTCCTATTCGAATAGTAGTAGGCACTAAAGCGACCCTTGTTCGCTTAAGTGGATTGACATTCATTGACGGGTAGTGCTAAAATGATACTTGAACGCTTTAGCAATGACTGATCAAATGACCATTAACTACTTTAGTGGCTCCTGGTATCCATATATATAAAAAAATTTCTCAATTTCTTTCACCATTTTTTTGTCTTGGAGCTTGGGGTTTTGAGTTTTTAGGTAATATATTCCATTTTTAAGATTGGGAAAGCTCCAAATCCCAATTTCTAAGATTATTATTATTTAAACCTTGTTAAAACTTGAATTTTAAAATGAAATTTAGGTATTTTCCTAGAGGGCCTAACTTGGTATTTTCTTGGTATAAACAAAAATTTAAACCCATTTTCATTTGGGTTTTCTTCTACAATCTCTTTTTATGATAGGAATTATATTTTTGGACAAAATTTCAAATTTTACCCTTCTATTTTCAAAAATACATTTCGGGTCTATTTTGACCCCGACCGAAAAATGGAAAATATTAGTATCATTAGTTTTCTTTTATTGTGTAGATTCTATATTTGTGTGTTTTAGTTAATTCTGGGTTTGTTAGTGGGGTGGAAGTTTGTTGTTAAAGGCTTGTTTATACCGTTTTATAATATTTGAGGCAGGTTATGGCTTAGCTTTTTTCAGACTAGGCTGGTTTGTTAATATGGATATAAAATCATTTTAAAGGTATGGTAACCAATCATGACTAATTCTATATTATTTTTTTGTGGCTATTGCGCAGCTATATTGTTGTCAATTAGTTGCTTTGAGACATTATTTGCTCTATATGACTGTGTGGGGTCTTATATGATGTTATTGGATTTGTGTATGTATATTTGATAATGTCATTTGGGATAAAAAAGCTTAAATTAGGTTTTATGTGGTATCAATGGCATATTATTAAGTACTTTACGATATTGGCATATGGATTACATTGGATTCATGGATAGTGAAATTATTGAGTAGATTCTGGCTCATATAGTAGGTATATCAGTTAGATTTTTTCAGGTTTTGGATGGTTTTGAGCAGTACATCCTCATATAACATACATTCATTAAATATTGGTTCCACCATAGAAATGCGGGGTAATACTAATTTTTTTATAGAAAATGTGACATATTTAATAACCCTCTATTGATAGATATGTAGGAGAGAAGTTATGGATATTGGTATTAGATATTTGATACTACATCATATGTAGGTTGCAAAGCCCCTATTGGTGATAAATGGAAGCGTTTCTCAGTAGGTTTATACGGAGGTTATGTGATAACCTCAAGCATCACATTATCATCATCATCCTCACCATCTTCATTGTATTTCATACATATTGTTCTTAATCTATATTCAAATTATAGTTTATGTGATATCTTTATATTTGTACTTATTTCCTACACCTGTATTTGGTATACATATCTATTTATGCTTATTTATTGTATTTGTATATATGATATATATATATTGTACAACGATTAGTGAAGAAAGAGTGGGCTACTATTTGGGACATTTTTATATTGAAGGTCATGTGCCCAAAGTGTATTTTATATGCTTTAGTTTCTTCTTTCCTCAGTCAGCCTATGATACTTACTTAGTAAAACTAACTATACTCTTCCATACTATTCCTTTTGGTGCAAATCTAGATACGAGTTCACTGTATGATAGCTGATTCAGGTGGTATTTGGAGTATATTTGTAGAAGCAGCTGATCTATGATTTTGGATTTGATCTATTACCTCTTCATATCTATTTCATTTCTTGTTTGTATTTTAAGAAAAATTATAATCTTTTTGGTCTATCATTGTATATTTGATATTCGAGATACATTTAGTAGTTTTTACACTGTGACATCAAGTTTTGAGATATCGCGTGGTATCTTTGGGTTTGTATTTCTGTTGTTATCTTGTTTGTGAGGTTTAACTCTACTTTAGGATTCTATCCCTTTGTTTTAGTATTGGTTTCTCATCTCATATTAGTTTGGGTTATAGGCATATTTATCAAGCCTTGCCGTGACAAGTTGTCTTATAATCCTTGTTATGTGGGTTATGACAGTTGGATAACTTAGCTTCAATGGATAATTCCAACCACATCAAGCTATTAAAGATGGAGGAAAAACTTTAAGAAAATAAGGGGAAAATTTGGTGAAGGAGGGAATTTAATCCTCTAGAGATACCACTAGGGAAGATAGATTATCTCTCAAGCGATCATTTCTTATGAAGTCAAATGATCTCTTAAGATATCCCTCACAAAAATCCAGCCTTTGCATAAGTGGCCGAGTGTCTCTTAAGCAACCTTCGCCTAAGGGTTGGGCCTCCACTTTAGCAAATAAAAGGATCCAAGGAAGATCCCCAAAGTTATACCCTAGTATCTTATGCTACCACCACTTAATAAAAGAATGGTCCAATTAAGTTGTTTCACAGACTGATGTGATAGAAATCTAACCTAAAAATTGAACAAGACAATGAAAACAACACTTAGAAGAAAGGAGATAAAGTAGAGAATAATAAGAAGATTGCATTGAAAAGAAGGGATAGCTAAGGAGAGATTCACCAACATTCATGAGAAGCACTAAAGTATATATTAAACACTTAAAAAAATATCACCTATGTTGGATTACACCCCATTCTTAGCTGTACAAAAGGACTTCATACTTCTAAAACACCCACCTTTCTTGCCAATTTGTCAACACAATTGAAAAAACAACAAATATATTAACCCTAGTTTCGGATTCTCTCTTAAGGAGAAGAAAAAGAACTACAATATAAATTCACTCATTCAGTATGTCAAACCTAATGAAAATAAGAGCTAAAATATCTATTTATACTATTACAAGATAATGACTAAAACACCCTTAATGAAGGGTACTTCTTTGGAGTGTAAAAAGATAGATTAAAAAGACCTCCATGCCCTTAGTTGAAGGCGCCCATGTAATGTAGAGAATACAAGCTTTAAAGGCTCCTTTTCTTCTTATTTAAGCAAGTACACTCCCTTGGTTGAAGTCATCATGCTCTCATAAGCTCTCATTTGCATGAACAAGGCTTGAAGATATTGTAAACTCCTTAGCTTGGCTTCTGGTAAAAGGCCTTAAGGGATTGATACTGACATAATACTCTCCATCTTGAAAGGGTTTGACCTCAAACTCATGGATTCCTCAATATCAAGATTGTCCACAGGTGAAAAATCATAAACATTGAAAGTGGAGGGTAGATTAGTTTGATAGGCATTTTCGTTAATCCTTTTGAGCTTGGAATGGTCCATCACCTCATGGCATAAACTTAACTTTCCTTTGATTTGAAAACCTCTCCTTCCTTAGGTGAACCCACATCCAATCACTGGGTTCAAGCATAAGCTTCCTTCTTCCTTTGTTTGCCCATTTTGCAGCCTCTTCGTTCTTCTTTTCAAGTTTTATCCCACCTTCTCATGCATGATTTTTATTGCCTCAGCTCTTTTGCTTCCATCTAGACTTATCATAATATCACTAGACAAAGGAGAGAGATCCAAGGGGGTAAGTGGATTCATGCCATATACACACTAAAAGTGAGTCATTCCCATACTTGAGTGCCCAACCCGATCATATGCAAATTCCACCAAGGAAAGATGATCCTCCCATGAATTAATTTTACCTTTGACCATCGAGCATAGCATAAAACCTAAGGTCCTATTTACTGCTTGCTTTTGGCCATCGGTTTATGGTTGGCAAGAGGTTGAGAAAAGCAACTTTGTACCAAGCCTACCCCACATTGACTTCCAAAAAAGTCTTAGGAACTTTTAGTACCTATCAGTCACAATGGTTCTTGGGATCCTATGTAGCTTGACAACATGTTCAACACATAAACAAGCTACACTTGGAGCATCCTTGATTGTAGAAGAAGGAATGAAATGTGCCATTTTGAGAATCTATCAACAATAACAAAGATGATATCCCTATCACTCCTTATCTTTGGCAGCCCCAAAACAAAGTCCATGGATATGTCAAGCAATGTATAAGGGTAGTGGTCTGTACAAACCTTGAGGTAGGAGTCGAGATTTTGCACTCCGGTAATCCATACATTGGCCAAAAACTTTAGCAATATCTTTGCACCTTTTTGGCCAGTAGAATTTCTCCTCTAATATACTAAGGGACTTTTCAACCCCAAAATAACCCATGAGTACACCATTATGTTCCTATCTAACCAACAACTCCCTCTATTAAGTAGAAGAAACACATAACCTCCTTCCCTTAAATAAGTATCCATCAAATTGAGAGTAAGAGGAGTTACGATTTTCTTTGAGCCACCTGTCCCTTCCCCACTCTTCACATACCCTAAAAATAGGAGTGAATGTAGGATCCTCAAGCTACAACAAAATAAGGATCTCAAATCCCATCAACCTCGAACACAAAGTAGCAACAAGCATATGCTTATTATGCAATGCTTCGGCAACTATATTTTCCTTTCCCTTCTTGTAATCAATTACATATGAAAAATTCTCTAGGAATTCTATCCACTTAGCATGATGCTTATTCAACTTGTGTTAGGCCCTAAGGTATTTAAACGATTCATGATCAATTAGTATCACGAACTCCTTAGGCTACAAATAATGTTACTAATTACCTAAAGCCCAAACCAAGGCGTACAACTCCAAATCATAAGTGGCATATTTAAGAGTTGCTCCTTTGATACCTACAAATAATGGGTATTTGTTCTTGCATAAAAACAGCCCTAATACCCACTTTGCTTACATCACACTCTACTTCAAATATTTTGTCAAAATTGGGCGATTGTAACAAGGGAGCCGAAATAAGCAAAGCTTTCAAAGTCTCAAAGGCCTTAGATTGCTCACCACCCCACTTAAAGGGTTGTTCCTTTCTAATAATATTGGTCAAGGGGGCTGATATGGTACTAAATCCCTTGACAAACATCCTATAAGATCTTGCCAACCTGTGTAAACTTTGGACTTCCCCGATATTTTTCGGTGTCAGCTAACATTGTATAGAGTTTATCTTGGATTCATCCACTTCCACACCCCTTCATCTAACAACAAAACCCA
Organism: Capsicum annuum; assembly: GCF_002878395.1. Taxonomy (NCBI): domain Eukaryota; kingdom Viridiplantae; phylum Streptophyta; class Magnoliopsida; order Solanales; family Solanaceae; genus Capsicum; species Capsicum annuum. The sequence goes on along the minus strand of NC_061121.1, from coordinate 104,588,957 downwards.
AGAAGACCACCTTAACAACAATAAAAGAGCACTTTTCCATGTTTTCATACAACTTCTCCTTTCGAAGGACATCAAACAGACATAGAAAATGCTTCACATGTTAGTCAATAGATTTTCTATAGACCAACATATCATCAAAGTATACGACCACACACTTTCCAATGAAATGCTTCATCACATGATTCATTAGCCTCATGAAAGTTATAGGAGCGTTTGTGAGGCTGAATGACGTGATCAACCACTCATATAGACCAAACATGGTCTTGAATACAGTCTTCAATTAATCATTGGGTTGCATTAAAATTTGGTGATAGCCACTCCTAAGATTAACGCTAGAAAACACATAAGATCCATTTATCTCATAAAGCATATCATTTAACCTAGGGATAGGATGACAATACTTTACCGTGATCTTCTTGATGGCTCCACAATCCACGTACATGCGCCAAAATTCTTCCTTCTTTGGCACCAATAGAATTCAAACCACACATGGAATCATGCTTTATTTGTTATACCTTTTATTGAAGAGTTCCTCAACTTATCTTTCAAGATCCTGAGTGTCCTTTGGATTACTCCTATAAGACGGTTTGTTGGCTAGTTATGAACAGGAAACAAAATTAATTTGATACTCAATATCCTAGATTGGGGATAATCCTTGCAGAAATTCCTTTGGAAAAAAATCATCATATTCCTACAAAGTAAGTGAAATAGAAGGGGTAATAAAAGAAGAAGAAAAAGAATAAGAAAAAGGGTTAGTGTTAAGTACATGGGCTAGGAGGAGCATAAGAGTGCCAATGTCATGCTCTTTGAAAAATTCTTTCCACCTATCCAACATAACCATTCGTCCTTTATCCTTTCTCTTCATAGTATCGTAGACCTCACCATTTTTTCTGGTGGAACCCGAGGCCTCACCACATGCCACTCTCTCAGGTTCCCTCTTTTTTTCCCTTTTCTTTCAATTCCCTCAACCTTTAGTGCAACTCACTCACTTGAGATGGTGAAAGTGGGTGAAGTGTGAACCTTTTACCACCATGCTCAAGTGAGTAATTGTTTGACCTCCTATAATGATTGGTACAGTTATCATATTGACATAGCCTACCAAGCAATAAGTGACATTCTTGAATTAGAATGTCATCACATAAGACTTCATCCTTGTAATTTCCCACTTCAAACCGATTCAAGCATTGTCGAGTTACTTTCAATTCACCACATTTATTAAGCCATTCAGATTTGTAAGGGAAATCATGTGGAGTAGTGGAAAATTTACAGAAGTGCACCATAGTAGCACTAGCAACATTAGTGCAACTCCCACTGTCAATTACCACTAGAAACATTCTTGCCAAATTTCTTCACCCCTTTCACAAGAGAGATTTCCAAGAAAACATAGTCAGCAATCTTGAACTCGAGGTCCATTCTACGCACATCTGGATATGATTTATGTTGGCTCTGAGTTGTATAAACTTTTTCCCTGATCCACTGAACTTTCTCTAAGGTATCAAATACCAAGTAAGGACATACCACTGCGACCTAACCCACTTTAAACCAACTAATGGGAGATCGATACCTCCTTTCATAAAGTACCTCAAACGGAGCCAACTATACTAGAATGACAGTTGTTGTTGTATGCAAACTCAATCAAAAGCAAGTGGTCATCCCAACTACCTTTAAATTCCATTGCACATGCTCGTAGCATATCTTCTATGGTTTGAATGGTCCTTTCGGCTTGACCATCTTTCTGAGGATAGAAGGCTATACTGAGGTAAACTCGGGTACCAAGACCCTTTTGGAATGCCTTCCAGAAATGAGAGGTAAACTAAGTACCTCTGTATGAGATAATTGATAATTGAACACCGTGCAATCTGACTAACTGCCTGATATAGGGTTTTGGCATAATCCTTAGCTGAGTAAGAGATATGGACTGGTATAAAATGGGCTTATTTTGTCATCCGGTCTTCAATGACCAATTATGCTGACAATGAACATGAGGCAAACCCATCACAAAGTCCATGTTCACTTCTTCCTATTTCTAGGGGGAAATATTGAACTCCTACATGGACCCACTAGGCTTCTGATGCTCAATCTTAACATGCTAACACGTCAAGCACTTAGCCACAACTCTACAAAGACTTTCTTCATCCCACTCCACCAATATATCTCCCATAAATCATGGTACATATTAGTGGCCCCTGGATGATTTTAAACTACTTTACACCCATACACTACCTTCTACTGAGTCGACTATGCGGATATCTAGTCGGGCTAGCTAATTAACTTCTTGAGCTAACTTTTTATTATGGTCCTCCACATGATCAACACTAACCATAGACATTCTACTAAGAGCATCGGCTACTACATTTGCCTTGATCGAATGATACAGAACATTAATGTCATAGTCTTTCAAAAACTCCAACCATAGTTTATAACGGAGGTTTAGGTATTTCTTAGAGAACACATACTGTAGGCTCTTATGATCAGTGAACACATCAACATGAACACCATACAAATAGTGCCTCTAAATATTTAAATCTAACATTATTGCTGCTAACTCAAGAACATAAGTAGGATAGTTCTTCTCATAGGGTTTAAGCTATCTAGAGGCGTCATCAATGACCTTACCTCTCTACATTAAAACACAACCCAATCCAACTCTGGAAGAGTTACAATACATAACAAAGACATCAAAACCATCTGGTAGGGTAAAAAATAAAGATGTGGTAAGTCGAGTCTTCAACTCCTGAAAACTCCTCTAACAAGAATCTAAACACTGGAACTTGACTTTATTCTGAATCAATCTATCAATAGGGGATGTAATAGATGAAAATCCCTCAGCAAACCATCGGTAATAGCCATCCAAACCCAAGAAACTCCTAATAACTGATGGAAGGATGGGTCGTGGTCAGTTTCTCACTGCCTTAGTTTTTTGGGGATCAACTCTAATGCCATCATCAGAAATGATATGGACAAGGAAAGCTACTAGCATTAGCTGAAATTCCTACTTACTACATTTGGAAAATAAATAATGGTTTTTGAGAGTCTGCAATACTATTCTGAGTTGGTTTCCATAATCGTGTTCACTACAGAAGTAAACAAGAATGTGATCTATGAAGACTATGATGAACATATCCAAGTACTTCTTGAACCCACGGTTCATCAAGTACATAAAAGCTTTACGGGCATTGGTACAAACCAAATGGCATGACTAATAATTTGAAGTGACCATACCGAGTTTTAAAAGCTATTTTTGTAATGTCATATTCCTTGACTCTAAGTTGATAATAGCCTGATCTGAGGTCTATCTTAAAGAAATAGTTGGCACCCTAAAGGTGGTCAAATAAGTCATCAATTCTTGGAAGAGAATGTTTGTTCTTGACCAGAACTTTGTATAATCGACGGTAATCTACACACATTCTAAGGGAACTATCTTTCTTATGCATGAATAAAACTGGTGCGCCTCACGGGGATACACTAGGTCTAATGAATCCCTTATCTAGGAGATCCTTTAATTGTTCCTTTAATTTTTTGAGTTATGTAGGTGACATTCTGTATGGAAGAATAGACATGGTTTTGGTATCTTGAAGGAGACAAATTCCTAAATCAATTTCCCTTTCGAGAGGAACTCATGGAAGATCTTTGGAAAACACATTTGGGAATTCATATGCTATTGATATTGATTCAAGAGTAGGGGTTTCTAAACTAGAGTCCTAGACTCGAACGAGATGGTAGACACATACCTTTGATATAATTTTTCTAGCTTGAAGGTACAAAACAAGTTGACCCTTATGTGTTGAAGTATTACCCCTACACTTTAGGATGGGTTCATCTGAAAACTAAAACTAGACAATTCTACTTTTCTAGTCAACTGAGGCACAATAGGGATGAAGCCAATCTACGCCGAGAATGACATCAAGTTCAATCATCTATAATTTGACTAAGTCTACCAAAGTAACTTTCTGAGATACCATAACCAGATAGTTCCTATATACCCGATGGGCTATAATGGATAGACCCATTAGGGTGGAAACTGACAAAGGCGCTACTTGAATTTTCAGACTGACTACAAAACCTACTGCTATATAAATACATAGACGGTAATTGAGACCGTGATAATAGTAAGTACAGAATCTAAATACTAATAAACAATATCTGAGATTATGAATACTATATGACTGATTATCTAAATGATTGTATTTGATAGCTCTGAATACTATGGAACCATATTAAATTCCGTATTGAGCTGAGTGACTATGTGTGATAGTCCTGGATCGGTAGAACTGAACTGAGTTATATTCTTAGATTGGGACTAGAATTGAGACTATGGAAAGTAATCATCTAACCGATTTTCCCCTTCTCTAACTGATTTGGGGTCCAACATATAACCCTAATTAGAAGGGTGTCAATACTATGCCATGGGTAAGGACAAGTGTTGAGTCACCTTAATCTAGCAGGTACTCTGAATGACAATAGTGGAACCCTCAACTAGCAGGTAGACCACCCCATCAACCCTCAACTGGCAGGTTGATGTCTCAACCTATGTTGGCTACATAGTTCTTGAACTCAAGGACTTCTTCTAAAGATTTAACCCTCTTTTAGCAGCTGAGTCCCCATCCTTGTGTTCACTTAGTGCTGAATACTACTCCCAACTGAATAGTCAGTGGACTAATTCTATGTTGTACAAGGCTAGACTAAACTGTTACAGATTGTACTATATAACTAAATTGAACTGTGTTGACTAAGTTTCGTGGTCTAGTGGAAACTACAGAATTCTATTAACAGACTGAGTTTACTGATGTTTGGACTGAGTAATAAACTAGATTGGAAGAATACTAATTTTTCTTGAGTTCTGTAACTGACCGAGAGTACTACTGGTAGTGATGTAACTGTTACTATCCTATGACTAACCATGACTTTAAACAATCAAATTAATTGTCGGGTACAAGTTCCCCCAGAACTCAATAGCATAAAATAAGAGGCATGGCATAACCTTGAAGTATATAAACTAAGCATTTGATCATTCTTCATTCATTGGGGCATTTTAACAAATACTTCCATGTTATGAACGTAAATACATGCTAACATGACATACTTTAACTATTCAACTCACACACTCAATTCATCAATCACATAAAATACGCACATAATACTAATTAACATGTTAGCATATGATTCCAAATGCCAAATTAATAATTTGAAAGCCTTAGCATAATTTCACATGATAACACTTATAGAACAATTAACCTCACATGAAACTTTTCATAAAATATGGATTTGAAACCCAATTAGTCATTCTAAACAATGAATATTATCAAACCCATCATAGAAATCAAGAAATCATATGCTTAAAGTCAACAAATTGTTTCTTGAATTCCAAGGGTGGAAAGGACCCTTTGATGACTACTTTACATACCTTAGTTATGGAATTTCTAAAAATTGATGGTGGAATCTTTAATTCCTGACTTGAAATTAAATCTTCTAGGGTTTTGTTGTCGAGCAATTTTGAGAAAAGATAAGTTTAATTGCTCCGTAAGGTGATAAATTTCATGTTTTAAGGGATGAAGGTTGAGGGAAAAAGACCCAAATAGCCCTAAGAATACGGTCTTTTAATGACTGAAAAACTGTACCATCGACGTGTAGAATAACGCACCACATCGTTGGCATCGACGCGATAGCCAACGCATCGCATTGAGTCCGCATCAACTCTCTGGAAATTGATGTTAGGAATTGCAGAAAACATTTATCAACATGATAGTTGATGCGGTGCACCAAGATCGCGTTTGTCCACTATTTTAGGAATCCAAAGGAGCTTTAAACAAAGACCAAAAAATCCAATACTTGTACGAAAATACCTACAGATATTCTTGATCATGAATCATCCTAAATACCCAACTATAATGGACGTAAAGGCTATGAAATAAGATCGCTAACTTTCAAAGGCTAGACTGACACTAAGTCTGAATAATTAGCTAGAATATTCAAAGTCTGGGACCACTTAACTACCTTAGAGGACTTAATTAAGATAAGGATTTTGTGGGGTCTTACATTATCTCCCCCATGGGAAGATTCATCCTCAAATGATACGGTGGAGACTGATAATACTGAGAAACTAAACTTAGACACTGGGTATGCATAACTGAAACATGGTTTCATTACTGATATCACTGATACATTGAATTATCATGTTGAACTAGCATATCTGATGCATGAGTACATAACTGAACATGATTTATGAATGCGTGAATGGATATACTGATAAGCTAAGTTTCTCATAGTAGACAAGCATATATGATGTATGAATACATGACCTGATATGTAATGGTATCTGATACCAAGTTTGTAACTAAAATCTGAACATGAAACTGAATAAGCTTAAGAAAAAATATTAAATTGGATTGGGTCTGAGTCTACGGAGAAGTGATGAGGATGCTCGCTCCTCATGTATGCTTCTACTTCCAAAGAAGCTTCCTCAACGGACTAATTCTGCCAAAGAACTTTGGTGAGTAGGACTTCTTTGTTCATCAGTCTATGAATCTGGTATACAAGGATTTTGAGTTAAATCTCTTCATAAGAGAGGCTATTCAGACTATTTATGTCCTCTATAGGGACTACGACTGCTAGGTTACCTATGCATATCTTTAGTAAGGAAATGCATTACACTAGATGCACTGAAGATAGATCTGAGGGCAATTCAAGCTCGTAAGCTACCTTTCTAAAATGGCTGAGAATTTGGTAAAGACTAACATATCGGGGATGGAGTTTCCCCTTCTTGCCAAATCTCTTCACCCCTTTCATAAGAGATATTTTTAAGTACATATTATCATCAATCTCGAACTCCAGATCCTTTCTGCACGCATCTGCGTATGATTTTTGCCGGCTTTGAGTTATCTTAAGTCTTTTCCTGATCCACTAAACTTTCTCTAAGGTATCAAATAACTAGTTAGGCCCTACCAATGCGGACTCACAAACTTCAAACTAAACAATGGGAGATCGACACTTGCTCCCATAAAGCACCTTAAATAGAGCCAACTAAATACTAGAATGATAGTTGTTGTTATATGCGAACTCAATCAAAGGCGAGTGGTCATCCCAACTACCTTTAAAGTCTATAGCACATGCTCACAACATATCTTCTAAGGTTTGAATGGTCCTTTCAGGTTGACCATCTTTCTGAGGATGAAAGGCTACACTGAGATGAACTTGGATACTAAGACCCTTTTGGAATGCCTTCCAAAAATGAGAGGTAAACTAGGTACCTCTATCTTAGATGATGGACAATGGAACACCATGCAATTTGACGAAATCCCTAATATATATTTTGGTATAATCCTCGACTGAGTAAGAGGTATGGACTAGTAGGAAATGCGTTGATTTGGTTATTTTGTCTATAATGACCCAAATTAAATCATACTAACAATGAGTACGAGGGAAACCTAACAAAAAGTTCATGTTTACTTCTTCCCATTTCAAGGTGGGAATTTTGAAATCTAGCATAGAACCACTAAGCTTTTGCTGCTCAATCATAACCTACTAATACGTTGGGCACTTAGCCACAAACTCTGTAATGTCTATCGTCATCCCACTCCACCAATAGATCTCTCACAAATCATGGTATATCTTAGTAGCCCCTGGATTAATCGAGTAGCGTACACCATGTGTATTTGCAAGAATTAACTGTCTCAAATCATCTACACCTAGCACACATAGCCAACCCTGACAAGGAAAAACATTATCTCCCCCTTAGGAGAAAACTTTAACTTTCTAATCTCTGACTGATTCTTTCAACTTGACTAGACTGGGATCTTTATCCTTCTTTTCCTTTACTTCGGAAACTAGGGATGATTCTAAACCACTTTGCACCCAGACACTACCTTATACTTAGTCGACTAAGCAGATACCTAGTTAGGCTAGCTGATGAGCTTTCTAAGATAACTTCTTCTTACGGCCCTCCACATAAGCAACAATAACCATAGACATTCTACTAAGAGCATCGGCCACTATGTTAGCCTTACCAAGATGATACAGAACACTCATGTCGTAGTCTTTCAATAACTCCAACCACCTTCTCTGACAAAGGTTTAGGTCATTTTGAGAGAACACATACAGCAGGCTCTTATGATCATTAAACACATTAATGTGCACACCATACAAATATTTCCTCCAAATCTTTAAGGCAAACACTACTGCTGCTAACTCATGATCATGAGTAGAATAATTCTTCTCATGGGGTTTAAGGTGTTTAGAGACGTCAGCTATGACCTTACCTCTCTACATTAAAAAACACCCAATCCAACTTTAGAAGCGTTACAATACACAACAAAGCCACTGACACCATCTGGTAGGATCAAAACTGGAGTTGTGGTAAGTCAACTCTTCAATGCCTGAAAACTCTTCTCATAAGAATTTAACCACTAGAACTTGACTTTCTTCTGAGTCAATCTGGACATAGGGGACGTAATAGATGAAAATCCCTCAATAAACTATTGGTAATAGCCTGCCAAACCCCAAAAACTCCTGATAGGTGATAGAGAGATGGGTCAGGGCTAGTTTCTCACTGCCTTAGCCTTTTGGAGATCAACTCTAATGCCATCATCGGAAATAATATAGAAAGAAATGCTAATGACCTTAGCCAAAATTCGCACTTACTAAATTTGGAGAATAGATAATGGTTTCTGAGATTCTGCAATACTATTCTGAGATGGTCTAAATGATCGTGTTCACTATGGGAGTAAGAAAAATATCATCGATGAAGACTATGACAAACATGTCTAAGTACTGCTTGAACACACGATTCATCAAGTCCATGAAAGTTTCTTGGGAATTGGTAAGACCAAATGTTATGACAAAGAATTTGAAGTGACCATACCAAGTTCTAAAAGTTGTTTTCAGAATGTCATATTCTCTAACTCTAAGCCGATGATAGTCTAATCTAAGGCCTATCTTAGAGCAATAGTTGGCACCCTGAAGTTGGTAAAACAAGTCATCGATTCTGGGAAGTGGATACTTATTCTTGACAGTTATCATGTTTAACTAACGGTAATCTATACATAATTTCTGGGAACTATCTATCCTACACACGAATAAAAATAGTGTGCCCATGGGGATATACTGGGTCTAATGAGTCCTTTATCTAGGCAATCGTTTAACTATTTCTTCAATTTTTTAAGTTATATAGGTTCCATTTTTTAAGGCGGAATAGATATGGGCTGAGTATCTGGAAGGAGATCAATTCAAAAATCAATTTCTGTTTTGGGAGAAACTCCTGAAAGATCTTCGAAAAACACATCTAGGAATTCACCTACTACTGATACTGATTCAAGAGTAGGGATTTTTGAACTAGATTCCTAGACTCTAATGAGATGGTAGACACATCCCTTTGATATTATTTTTCTCGACCGAAGGTAAGAAACCAGCTGACCCCTAAGTGCTAAAGTAGTACCCCTCCACTTTAGGATGGGTTTATTTGGAAACTGAAGTTGGAAAATTCTATTTATGCATTCAACTGAGGCATAGGAGGGATAAAGTCAATCCATGCTGAGAATGACATAAAAATAAGTCATCTCTAATTTGATTAAGTCTGCTGAAGTGAATTTTTGACATACCATAATCGGACAGTTCCTGTATACCCGCCGGGCTATAATATATTCACCCATTGGGGTGGAGACTGAGAAAGGATCTGCTAGAATTTTAGGACTGACTCAAATATAAACTGCTATATAAGGAGTAACAAGGAATACGGAAGCTCCTGGATCTAGCAAAGAATAAACATGCAAATGATAAACTTGTAACGTACCAATGAACATCTCAGGAGAACTTTCCTAATACTGTAGGGACTGAAGAGGATATAGATTATTTTGGTGCTTCCCACTGGTGGCACTGGATGAGGCACCCTACTGATTCGGGCGATCGGACTAAGATGGGGGACAGTTATTCTGACCCTGAGAACTTGATTGGGGACAATATCTGGCTCTGTGGCCTGGCTTGCCATATCAAAAACATACATCACTACCAGCTTTGTAGATACCCTAGTAGTTTCTACTGTACTTCTAGCAAAGGGGATTCGCTCGGGCACTAATAATACAACCCTGGGCTTAGGGTCTAGTGCCCTATCTTTGTTGTCGTCTCTAAATTTTGGCACCGAACCACTGGCTGAGGATGGACCTAGAACTAAGGATTTCAGGCAGAACTACAAAAAGATTCCCACTCTCTGACTTAGGCTGAGCGAAAATGAAACTACCTATCCTTGTACTTTTGCTCTCCCTCTCTTTCTCTTTATTCTTAGGCCTATTTTCTTAGCTTGGACCATAAGATGTGAAATTTCCATCTCATTTATCATCATTGCGGTCCTTCACTCTTTGACCATATTGCTAGACAACCTTGATACAAATTGTCATCTTAGATCTACTATCTGCCACAACATGTGAGGCATATCTGGCCAACTGAGTAAACTTGAAGGAATACTCCTGCACTATTATATTGCCCTGCTTCAGGTGTATAAATTCCAAGAATTTTGTTTCCCTCAACTCTAGCGAAAAGAACCTATCAAGAAAATCATCTGCAAACTCTTCCCATTCTATGGGCCTTGCATCTATGGCCTCTCTTCTTTCCACTGTTTGAACCATGAGTGAGCCACATCTTGTATTTATTATGCGGCCAACACAGTGCTATCAACAATAATTAGCCCCATCATATCAGTAACCTTATGCACCTGATTAAGAAATTTTTGAAGGTTCTCATCTGACTTAGACCAAGGAAATAATAGAGGGTTCATTCAGGTGAAGTCCTGAATCTTGGTAGCAGTAGTGTTGGCCACTGGGTTGGCTAGAACCACAGCTGGACGTTCATTATGGGCTACTATAGAATGAGCAAAGGTGTTGACAGCTCCTCTAAACTCCGCGTGGGAGATATGCTTTCCCTAAAGATCTGGATAGACAGGCTGAGAGGCTGACTGGTCTCCCATTCCTCTTCTCTAAGTCCTCTTTGGAGGTATATTCTATAGACGGATAAGTTTCTTGGATTAGAAAGAGATTATAACTAGAGCTCAAACTTATTCACTCGACAAGAATACTGAAAGAAGGGAAACTTTTTGTAAAATATCTCGTAGGCTCCCATCCAAAAGTGTGGCACGCAACACACCCATGATCAGGACTCTACTAGATGTGGCTTTCAGATTTTGTAGGACTCTATTGAACCTTAGGCTCTGATACTAATTTTATAACACACCGAGTCTGTACCTCGAATGCTACATGGTGCTCACAATCATGAAGGACCACAATCTAACCCATGACTGGAACCTGCTGTAATAACTGTGTAATAAATATTGTAATGATTGCAGAAACAGGTCGAAACATGTGCTGTAAGGTTCAAATCTGCAATTAATTCTAAATGCGGTATCAAAATACCAAAATTGAATATAAGTATTGAAAAACTGAACAACTATTTGAATACTCTTTTCTGAAAAGTCTCTAACTATCTGAACTGTGGTGTTGATGGGACAAGCCTATGGGACAAGCCTCAAACTAACTCTATCTACTAAACTAAAACTGAAGTACTGTAAATAATAAGCATGTACTCAAACTATGAGGCTTTATCCCTACTCTGAAAGACGAGAATTTGAATGGCTAAGGATACTTTAGAGCCCGTGCGTCTGAACTTATGATATAAGACATCATAGCATAAAAAGCATGTGTCAGAACTTTGAATATACTTGTTTGCTCAGTGAGGTAGGCTGAAATGCCTAGTTTCATATGCATGCACAATAATAACTGAATAACATGAGTATGATTGAGTAACAATATATATGCAAGAATACATAGACTATAACTGAGATTGTGATAATACTGAGCAATGAATCTGAATACTGATAACTGATATCTGAGTTTATGAATACTATATTACTGATTATCTGTATGACTATATCTAATAGTTTTGAATACTGTGAACCATACAGATTCTGAACTGAGCTGAGTGACTATGTTTGATAGTCCTGAATCTGTAGAACGGAACTGAGTTTTATTCTGAGACTGAGACTGGAACTAAGATGTAGGAAGTAATCATCTAACCAACATGCCCCTTCTCTAACTGATTTGGGGTCCAATCTATAACCCCAATTATAAGGGTGCCAATACCATGCCAAGGGTAAAGACAAGTATTGAGTCACCCTCATCTGCCAGGTACTCTAAACGAGAAAGGTGGTACCCTAAACTGGCAGGTAGATCACCCTATTAACCCTCAACTAGTAGGTTGATGACTCAACCTACGCTGGCTATACAGTAATTGAATGCAAGTACTGCTTCTAAGGATTTCACCCTCTACTGGTAGGTGAGTCCGTATCCATAGGTTCACTCGGTGTTGAATCCTACTCCCAACTAAATAGACACTGGACTGAATTCTAAACTGTACTTGGCTAGACTGAACTATTACTGATCGTACTATATAACTATACAGAATTGAGTTCACTAAGTTCCATGGTTTGACAAAAACTACTGAATTCCATTAACGAACTTAGTTTACTGAAGTCTGGACTGAGTACTAAACTAAAATTGAAGAATACTGAGTCTACAGAGTTTTCTTGAGTTCTGTAACTGACTGAGAGTACTACTAGTAGTGACGTAACTCTTACTGTTATATAACTGACCATGGCTCTAAATAATTAGCTAAATTGCTGGGTACAAGTACCCCTAGGACTCGAAAGAATTAAAAGTGAGACATGGCATAAACTTAAAACATGTAAACTAAGCATTTGATCATTCTTCATTCATTGGGGCATTTTAACAAGTACTTTCATATCATGAACATGAATACATGCTAACATGACATACTTTCACTATTAAACTTACACGGTCAATTCATCAATCATATAAAATACGCACATAATGCTAATTAACATGTCAGCATATTATTCCAAATGCAAAATTCATAATTTGAAAGCCTTAGCATGATTTCACTTGATAATACATATAGATCAATTAACCCCACATGAAAGTTATCATAAAACATGGATTTAAAACCTAATTAGTCATTCTAAACAATGAATATTATCAAACCCAACATGGAAATCATAAAATTCATATGCTTGAAGTCTAAAAATAGTTTCTTGGACTCCCAGGGTGGAAGGAATCCTTGGATGAACACTTCACATACCTTAGTTATGGAATTTCTAAAAATTGATGGTGGAATCTTGAGTTCTTGATTTGAAATTTAATCTTATAGGGTTTTGTTCTTGATCAATTTTGAGAAAAGATGAGTTTAATTGATCTCTAAGGTGATAAATTTCATGTTTTGGGTGCTGCAGGTTGAGGGAAAAAAACCCAAATACCCCCAAGGATATGGTCTTTCAATGACTAAAAATTATACCATAGATGTACAAACCAACGCGCTGCATCATTGGCATCGACGTAATAGATAACGTCTCAAGTTGAGTCCATATTTATTCACAAAAAATTAATGCTGAGAGCTGGGGAAATTATTTATCAACGCTATAGTCTATGCAACGTGTCAAGATCGCGTTGATCCACTTTTATAGGATTCCTAAGGAACTTCAAACGATGTTCAAAAAATCCTAAACTTTTCCTAAAATACCTATGGAAATTCCTGATCATGAATCAATCTAAATATCCAACTATAATGGATGTAAAGGACATGAAATACGATCGACAGTTTTCGAAGGCTAGAATAACACTAAGTCTGAATACTTAGCTAGAATATTTTAAGTCTGGGACGCCTTAACAAACTTAGAGGACTGAATTAAGCTAAGAATTTTGTGAGGTATTACAAATAGAAACTCCTTAGGGCACAAATAATGTTGCCAATTGCCTAAAGCCCAAACCAAAGCGTACAACTTCAAATCATAAGTGGAATATTTAAGAGTTTTTCCTTTTAGAATTTCACTAAAGTAATCTATGGGCCTTTGTTCTTGCATCAAAATAGCCCCAATACCCACTTTTCTTACATCATACTCTACTTCAATCATTTTTTCAAAATCAAGTAATTTCAATAAGGGAGACAAAATGAGCAAAGCTTTCAAAGTCTCAAAGCCCTTATCTTGCTCATCACCCCACTTAAAGGGTTGGTCCTTTCTAATAATCTTAGTCAAGGGGGCTTATTTGGTTCTAAATCCCTTGACAAACCTCCTATAAAATATTGCCAACCCATGGAAACTTTGTACTTCTTCGATAGTTTACTGTATTAGCCAATGTTTTATAGAGTCTATCTTGGATTCATCCACTTCCACACCCCTTGAGCTAATAACAAAACCCAAGAAAACTAGCTTATCAGCACAAAAAGAGCACTTTTACATGGTTGCATAAAACTTCTCCTTTCGGAGGACATCAAGCACACATCGAAAATGCTTCACATGTTAATCAATAGATTTTCTATACTCCAACACATCATCAAAGTCTACAACTACACACTTTCCAATGAAAGGCTTCATTATATAATTCAATAGCCTCATGAAAGTTATAGGAGCATTTGTGAGTCCGAATAGCATGACCAACCACTCATATAGAACAAACATGGTCTTGAATGTGGTCTTCCATTCATCACCGGGTTGCATTCGAATTTGGCGACAGCTATTCCTAAGATTAACATTAAAAAAGCACAAGAGCCATTTAGCTCATGAAGTATATCTTCTAACCTTGGGATATGATGGCGATACTTTAACGTGATCTTATTGATGGCTCTACATTCCATGCACATGCGCCAAGTTTCATCTTTCTTTGGCACCAATAGAATTGAAACTATGCACGGACTCATGCTTTCTTTGATATACCATTTATTTAAGAGTTCCTCAACTTATCTTCAAGATCCTTAGTGTCCGTAGGATTACTCCAATAAGACAATTTGTAAGGTGTTGTGAACCGGGCATAAAATTAATTTGATGCTCAATATCCCAAATTGGGGATAATCCTTGTGGAAATTTCCTTTAAAAAACATCACCATAGTCCTGCAAAACAACTGAAATAGAAGGCGGAATAGAAGAAGAAGAAAAGAAAAAAATTGTTAGTGTTAAGTACATGGGCTAGGAGGAGCATAGAAGTTCCAATGTCATGCTATTTAAACAAGTCTTTCCTCCTAGCCAACATAACCATTTGTCCCTTATCCTTTGGATTCATTGAATCTGAGACCTCACCCTTTGGTATAGTGGAATTCGAGGCCTCAGCATATGTCACTCTCTTGGGTTACCTCTTTTTTTTCATTTATTTCAATTTCCTCATCCTTTGGTGCAACTCACTCACTTGAGATGGTTAAGGTAGGTGAAGTATGAACCTTTTACCACCATGCTCAAGTGAGTACTTGTTTGACCTCCTATCATGATTGGTAGACTTGT
>NC_061121.1:104564135-104570635 GCF_002878395.1 Capsicum annuum | reverse complement strand
CTCAAGTGAGTACTTGTTTGACCTCCTATCATGATTGGTAGACTTGTCATATTTCCATGTCCAACCAAGCAATAAGTGACATGCTTGCATTAGAATCACATCACACAAGACATCATCCTTGTAATTTCCCACTTAGAACCGAATCATGCATTGTCGAGTCACTTTCAATTCACAACATTCATTGAACCATTGAAGCCTGTAAGGGATAACATATGGAGTAGTAGGAATTTTCAAGAAGTTCACCATGGTAGCACTAGAAACATTAGTGTAACTCCCACTATCAATTAACATAGTACACATACCACCATTTATTAGACACTTAGTGTGAAACAAATTCTCCCTTTTGCTTGGGTCTTCAAGTGCATTAGTCACCATGGCCCTTCTCACTACATAGTTAGGAATTTGACACTCTCCTGCTCGTGGCCAAGTGTTTTTTTCCTCAAAATCATCAAATTCCTCAATATAAAGCTTCTCTCAATCTTTAGGTTCAACCTTATCATTCTCGACTTCAAGCTCCACTTCCTCTCCTAAATAGTACAATCTACCTTCTCTTAGAATTACATTTCTTTTATTTGGGCACTCACTTACCCAATGACCCAATCCTTGGCACTTAAAGTATTGTCGATCCTTCAGGTTAGGAGTATAAAGTTTGTTGCCATCATTTCTTGTGGGATGATTTTTCACTTTGTTGCCCTCATATTAATTGATAAAAATAGCAAGCTCTTTGCTCTTGACCAAACCTGAAGCACCTTGACTCACCTTTTTGGACTTGGACCAACCTAAGGAGGGCATTTGGCTTTTAGGCTTGTATCTTTCCTTGTTCTCTTTCTCAATCTCCAAAGCCACTTGAAAGACCTCAACAATGGTTTCAAACTTATAAAGAGTCAAATGGGATGATATGTCTTTGTTCAGTCCTACATTGGAATGAATGATGTTATGAGTGACATCTTCTCCTCTATGGTCAACTTTCAAGATTAGTTGTTGGAATTCGTCATAATATGCCATGACACTCTTGCTTCCTTTTTCAAGTTGTACATTTTAGCAAGGATTTCATGTCTATATTGTTCAGAAACATACCTCTCTATCATTATTATCTTCAACATCTCCCAAGGGGGTGGTTGGTTAACAATGATCACATTATCGAACCTCTTAGTATAGTCCTACCATGTATTAGCATAGCTTTTAGAACGAGTAATGGCATAACAAATTTTCTTCTCTTTGGAAAATTCATTTACTTGGAACAACTTCTCACAAGAATATTCACAAGCTAAGTACACCTTGAGATCACTTTCACCTTAAAATATTGGAATGCCAACTTTGATTGAATTGATTTAAATCTCACAGGTTCCTTGGTGATTACCATGACATGTCTTACCTCTTACCCACATTTTCTTCCTTAAGGTACTCTTTGATCATGCCTTGCCATTATTTCTTTCTCAAAACAATAGTCATCTTTAGGAACATCATAACCCTCTTGCTCCTCTCTACCATAGTCTTCAAGAGGAATAAGATAGTTTTAGCTTTATGGTCTTTAGGGAGAAGGGTAAGGTATTTGGTTAGTTGATACTTGGAATTGCATTAGAGATATGTGGTTTTGTAGAGGAAATGACCTTTGGTCAAAGGGGTTTGCCATTTGAAGATTTGAATTTGTTAGTAGAGTTTGGGTTCCAAGTCCTTCTTGTTGGAGTTGGCTCATTTAAGGATGTAGGGGTCTTTGTAATTTTCAGTTTAGAGGAGTTTGGAATGGGTTTTTGGAGGTTGTAGAGGATATAGAATTTGGTGGAGGGTTTCGGGTGTCATGGTCATGGAAGAGTTGTTGGCTTGAACACTTTAAGAAACATGATAGGGATTAGGAGTAGAAGGTTATGAGTTCCTCCTACTTTCAACACAATCAAGCCTTCCACTGATGGTGGTAAACTTACCTTTCAATGATACAAATTCTCCCTTAATAGATCCAACATTACCTTTCAACTCACCCAAGTTCATACCCATCCTTGCCAAATTACGAGATATTGCCTCAAGTCGAACCATCATGACCCCACAAAGATCATTACAATATGGTTGATAACTTAAGCCCTTGGATTCTATTATTAATGTACCTATCAAACAAAATAAAAACCTACACATGAAAAAAACAAGTTAGTCCCAAAAAGCCTCATTTAATACACCGTATTTTCATGCTAGAATTCTAACAATCGTTCCTACGTATATAAGCTCTAATACAAGTGATTCTCACGTGAATACAAGTTGCATGATCATTATCCTAGTCTATGGAGTAGTTTAGAGGTGAAAAATGTTTGTAGCAATGGCATAGAACAAGGTTGAGCTAAGACTAATTGATTCATCCAAAGTTTGACATTTGATTCTACAAGGGTAAAATTCAATCATGTATATATCTTAATATACATGGAATATTTCATCCCAAGACTTATAAAATTGTAGATAATTGAATTATCTTTCCAATGATACCAATTTCACCAAAATCCCACACTTGAGCTAGGAGTTATGGCTTTGCAAAGTAAAGTGTATCGCCTAACCAATCGCACATGGCCACTAGAAAGCATATGCGGCGCCTATTTATATATAGGTGATATCATATGTGCCACCTATGTCAATATAGGCGATATCATATACGGCGCCTATGTAAATATATGCGATATCATATGCGGTGCATATCTTATGGTGCCAAGTGACTTAAACACTACATTTTTGGGTTATTTTGAGGGCAATTAAGTCTTTTGGAACTCCTTACATACCCCTAAACTTAACCTTATGAATTTATAGATTCTAAACACATCATGACCCTGTTATCAATCTAAGTTCATCATCCAAGAGCACTAAAGGAGAAAAACAACTCGGGTTACACAATCAACATTGAAGGTCCAATCTTTCAATGAATCTGTTACCATAAAGGTATGTGGGGTTATGAAAAAGAACACCCTTTTGTTCTTGTGCACAAAGTTTTCATTATTTTACAAAGATACATGATTTTTACATGTTTTATCATGAATTTGAAGTGATAAATCTTATCCTATGTTGTTGTTCAAGATATTATGACTATTTTGAATATTTAGAAAATAAACTCCCTGAGTTTGAGATTATTATCATGATTAAAGGCTGAAACTTTTTAGATTTCCGCATAAATATGTATGCTTGTGATATAAAGCATAAATGTTGAAACGTTTTGATTAAGTATCGCTAAAAGGGTCATTACCCCATATTAAGATTGTTGTTTTGAGAATTTATATGCTACATGCACCCATGTTTAGATTATTTTTGATGAAGTATAGAAAGATTTAACCTTTAGGTCACAACAGAGTTGAAATCCACTTTATGGAATGAATTACGGATTTTATCATTTATTTAACTTAAGAAATATGAGATTACCCTTAAAATGGATTTTTCTTGATATTTTTGAGCATAGTATTGGGAGTAGTATTTAGCACCGAGTTGGGTATGTTACTACAGTTTCATACCCCACAACTACGTGCCACCGTAGGTTGAGACATTGACTTCCACTATATGTGGAAAATTGAGATAGTGATCACTTGGATGAGATTGTTCTACATCGATGGGAAAGGTAGGACTGCCCTAACCTTATGAGGGTAAGTCGTGGGACATCATGGGTGCTCACATGGGGTACATGCCGGTTAGAAAAACCTCCCAAAGATTCATCCCTCATTCTTAGATTGATTTTACTAATTTAAAAGAGATTTGAAATGCAGATTTATGATGTGTTCAATATTCTAGATTTCACTAAGATTGCTTGATGAGAGAATTAGAAAAGAATTTGGATATTTAGATTAAGTGTAATGGCTCATGATATCCAGATTGGCATGTTTTACCATTCATTGTGTATGATTTCATATTTTAGATTTCTTTCAAGCTTTATGAGTCATTTACAAATGTCTTGTATGATTTGGAAAGAAAACTTATGACATGATTATTAAATATATATAAATATATATATATATAGATATATGCATATAAATATGTTAATTTAATGCACCCCCACGTACTTGGTATATATTCCATAGTACTGACCCATATGTTCACATGTGGGCTACATTTTCTTGGAATGTAGGTGCAAGGTATAGTGTACATCTTCAGATCCAGTCAGTTCGGTGCATCCAGTTAGTAGCTGATGAGTCTTTTTTATTTAAGGCTTGAGTTAGTTATATAGTTTGAGAAGTATTGTATTTTCTTTATTCATTCATATTGAGTTGGGTTAGTCGGGAGTCATGACCTGACTACCTACAGTCCGTACTAGTAGAGGCTTCATAGACAGTCAGTAGAAGTTGATGTATTATGTTTCTATTTTGGTTGTAAAAGCAGAGTTGTAATCTTATAAATTTAGTTTTATATCTATCATATTCAGAAAAGAATTATTTTTTGCAGATATGTATAGATTTATACTTTTTGTTCAGTTGCTTATGAGTTATACTAGTAGAAGGGTTAGCTTAGGGTCACTTGTGATCCTAAGCACCGTGTGATGTCTTGGGACCTGATTTTGAGGCATTACAAACCTGGTATCAGAGCACAGAGTTCAATTGTCCTAGGGTGTCTATGAAGTCGTGTCTAGTAGAGTCTTACAGAATGGTACGGAGATGTTTGTATTTTTCTTTGAGAGGCTATAGGGCATTTAGGATATGTCTGCATTCTTTTAAGTCTTAAATCGTGCTATAGAAAAGTTCTCCAAGAAACTTATACAGATTCTCATCTTACTATAGTCAGTCCATCTCTGCCTTATTTTTAGGGTATCAGAAACAGTTGAGCTTCATTCTTCATAGATAGTTATGGGACTGTAAGAGAGATAGAAAGTATCCTATTAGTACTTTTGAGTTCCAAAGACTTAAGTGCTTTATCAGGCCTGTAGAAATCGTGCACAAAGACTGAGTCAGATGTTCTTTCGAATTTCACCTCATAATCCATAATGATAATCTATCATTCTCTATCTATTTTATTGAAGTATTATGTTCGGCAAGTTCTAGTTCCTCCCTAGATATTGCTTTTATAATTTCTAGCAGAAGTTTTAAAAGTTTCATAAGGGGGCTTGAGAGGAGCCTTCTAGTATGTTATATGTCCATCAGATTTGAATTTATAACCTTGTTCTTATGAGTTATTTAATTAAGATAGAGTAAGGTGTATTCTCATATCGTTGAATATTATGTGTCAAGTTTCTATCTCTTGTATTATGTAATCTTGTTATCATTATATTTATGAAAAATCAAAGTCTAGCGAAGCCGTGTGAGGCCTATTTTGACTCACTAGCATAGTTTCTTTTTTATTCATCTAATTTTCTTGTTCAAAATAGAAAACCAAAGTCTAGTAAAGCCGTGTGAGGCCTATTTCGATTCACTAGCAACTTGTTGTTTATCTTATTATTCTAGTGTTAAATGAAATTTTGGGTTTCTGTATAGTGACAGAAGTAGTAACGTTTTGTTGAATGTCTTGTGTTAGTTGAACTTATGGGATTATAAGTGTAGTGGCAAGAATTGTGGTAAGGGCGATTTATTGAATATGTATAGCTAAATTTTTTTTTATGATTGAATTAGTAATGAAGTGATATATCCTTGTTTGTTAGTTTAGTGAAGTTAGAGAAGGAGATTATTAGTTAAGGTGGATTGTTATTTGCTTGAAGTATGAAAAGAGTTATTGATGGTATTTGTTATGCTAGGAAAGTATAGGTTTTGATGGAAGTAGTTGGTGGTTGAGTATTCTTAATTTAGGCTTTCCTAAGATTGCAAGAGGAAGTTTAGTTAAAATTTATAGAGCTATAAAAGTAATTTAAGTGTGAAGATGGGTAAATAGTAATGATGTGAAAAAGGAGGATGTGTTAACAGATTATGAATAAGATAGGCCATATGATTATCATCAATTGTCATTGTGTACTAGTTTTTCTTAATGCTATGTTCTATAGTTTTGAAATGAAAATTGTGTGTGAGATTGGGTTGTAAATCATGTTTAGCTCTAGACATTAAGTTTGAACAGTTGATGGTTCGGTTGTTGATGCTAGTTATATGGAGGTAATCTAGTAGGCCTAAATAGTGTATGCAAGAGTATAAGATCATGTGTTAATAATTAAGTATGGTGTAGAGGTGTGCCCAAGGTGCTATGGGGCTGCATTATTTTTGAGGATTATTGCATATTATGTGGTTAGTAGTAACGTTCAGTTGCTAGGTGGAGAAAGGCTAGTAAGATAATTTATGTTGTTCTTGATAGCTAAGTTAAGGAGTTATGATTGAAGATGTTGAGTATTTTTAGTATGATTTTATTCTCATGGTTTGGGAAAAATATAAGTATAGAAGTGTGATCTTGGTAGGCTATGATTATGTGATTAGAGATGTAGGTATGGTTGCAAATGAGAGTGTAACTCTTTGATGATGATTATTGAAGTTAGGAATTAAGGATGGCATATGGATGGGTTGTTCAAGAATGAAGTCGGTAAGTTCAAAATTAGTTTATTCTTGAACAACCCATCCATATGCCATCCTTAATTC
>NC_061121.1:104400094-104564035 GCF_002878395.1 Capsicum annuum | reverse complement strand
AGGAATTAAGGATGGCATATGGATGGGTTGTTCAAGAATGAAGTCGGTAAGTTCAAAATTAGTTTATTCTTGTGAGTTTAGCATTTATTTGTAGATCTTAGAATGATGAAATTATGGCTTAATCTCGAGAATATGTGGAGTATGCCTTTAGGGGTATTTGCCTTAAACTTATATGTGGTTTTAATGATAGGCTTGAATGTGAAGTTGGGTGTAAGATGATGTATGCAATATGCAATAGTGAATCTATATCAAGAGATTTAAATTAGTCATTGAAGTGGTAAGGCATGTTATGATTAGGGTGTGAGCTCTAAGAAGATATAGAATATTGAACCTTGTGGTTTAGACTAGTATTGTGGTTTGGAATGTTGTATCTTGTGATTTTGTATTAGGCTTGATCATGGTGAGAGAACTTAGTTTAGTTTAGACCTTAGTAGAATGATTTTGTAGTGCCAATATAAGAATTATAAGTTGAATCAAATGAGTATGGTATTTAAGGCGAATAGTATAGTTGAGAGAGCATTTAAGAAGTGATGCTAAGATTAAAATTAAAAATTTGGGTTGCCTATGGCCTAGAAATCCTATCCTAGTTTATGAGTTATATAATTATATTCCACGCTATAGAGTTATATCAATGTTGTAATTCCTTAGTCAAATGTCTTGTTCAGAGCATGCCCAAAGTTCTTTTCTCCCTAATGTCTATAGAATTTCGTAGAAAAGTGCTAAAGAAATACTCCATTTGAGTATGGGTAGTCAGTATGATCCACTCTATATAGCCTATAATCTAGTTTAGCAAGCAAGGAGATAAGCTCCTATAGATTCTTAATTTTCCAGCTAGTCTTACTATCCACAGTCTTATACGTATGTACATTCCAAGAGGCAATGTATTTGTGTCCAATTAAATTATGAATTCAGCTCAGTTCATACATCAGTTTAAGTTTCAGATATTAAGTCATGATTCAGTTCGTAAGTATCTTGTGTAGTATCACTGTCTCTTCCTAGTATTTTCATCACATTATTATCATTCGAGGACGAATGTTCCCAAGGGGGAGATAATGTAATACCCCGTATTTTCGTGCTAGAATTCTAACCGTCGTTCCTGCACGTCTAAGCTCTAATCCAAGTGATTCTTACATGAATACAAGTTGCATGAACATTATCCTAGTTTATGGAGTAGTTTAGAGGTGGAAAGTGTTTATAGAAATGACATAGAACAAGGTTGAGCTAAGACCAGTTGATTTATCCAAAGTTTGACATTCGATTCTACAAGGATCAACATCAAACGTGTATATATCTTAATATACATGGAATTTTTCATCCCAAGACCTATCAAATTGTAGATAATTAAATTAGCTTTGCAACGATACAAATTTCACCAAAATTCGACACCCGAGCTAGGAGTTATAGCTTTGCGAAGTACGGTGCGTCGCCTAACCAATCGCACATGGCCACTGAAAAGCATATGCGATAGCATATGCTGCGCCTATGTAAATATAGGCGATATCATATGCGGCGTCTATGTAAATATAGGTGATATCATATACGGCGCCTATGTAAATATATGCGATATCATATGCGGCGCATATCTTATGGTTTCAAGTGACTTAAACACTCCGTTTTTGGGTTATTTTGAGAGCAATTACGTCTTTTGGCACTCCTTACACACCCCTAAACTTAACCTTATGAATTTAATAGATTCTAAACACATCATAACCATATTATCAGTCTAAGTTCATCATCCAAGAGCATTAAGGGAGAAAAACAACTAGTGTTACACAATCAACATTGAGGGTCCAATCTTTCAACGAATCCGTTATCATAAAGGTATGTGGGGTAATCAATAAGAACACCCTTTCGTTCTTGTGCCCAAAGGTTGCATTATTTTACAAAGATATATGATTTTTACATGTTTTATCATGAATTTGAAGTGATAAATCTTATCCTATGTTGTTGTTCAAGATACTATGATTATTTTGAATGTTTAGAAAATCAACTCCATGAGTTTGAGATTATTGTTATGATTAATGGCTGAAATTTTTCAGATTTTCGTATAAATTATGTACGTTTATGATATAAAGCATAAATGTTGAAATGTTTTAATTAAGTATCACTATAAAGGTCATTAACCCACATTGAGATTGTTGTTTTGAGAATTTATGTGCTATATGCACCCATGTTTAGACTATTTTTGATGAAGTATAGAAAGATTTGACCTTTTGGTCACAGCAGAGTTAAAATCCACTTTATGAAATGAGTTACGGATTTTATCATTTATTTAACTTAAGAAATATGAGATTACCCTTAAAGTGGATTTTTCTTGAGATTTTTCAGCATAGTATTGGGAGAAGGATTTAGCACCGAGTTGGGTATGTTACTACGGTTTCATACCCTACAACTACGTGCCACCGTAGGTTGAGACATTGACTTCCACTATATGTGGAAAATTGAGATAGTGATCACTGAGATGAGATTGTTCTACACCGATTGCAAGGGTAGGACAACCCTAACCTTAAAGGGGAAAGTCGTGGGACATCATGGGTGCTCACATGGTGTACATGTCAGTTAGAAGAACCTCCCAAAGAGTGGTTCCTCATTCTTAGATTGATTTTACTAATTTAAAAGAGATTTGATATGCAGTTTTAAGATGTATTCAATTTTCCAGATTTCGCTAAGATTGCTTGATGAGAGAATAAGAAAAGAATCTTGATATTTGGATTAAGTGTAATGGCTCATGATATCCAGATTGGCATGTTTTACTATTCATTGTGTATGATTTCAGATTTTATATTTCTTTCATGCTTT
The DNA here is from genome assembly GCF_002878395.1 of Capsicum annuum. Classification (NCBI taxonomy): domain Eukaryota; kingdom Viridiplantae; phylum Streptophyta; class Magnoliopsida; order Solanales; family Solanaceae; genus Capsicum; species Capsicum annuum. The sequence goes on along the minus strand of NC_061121.1, from coordinate 104,561,236 downwards.
ATGAGCCATTTACAAATGTCCTGCATGATTTGGAAAGAAAACTTATGACATGATCATTAAATATATATAAATATATATATATATATCCATATAAATATGTTTATTACATGCACCCCTATGTACTCGGTACATATTCCATGGTACTGACCCACATGTTCGCATGTGGGCTACATTTTCTTGGAATATAGGTACCAGGTATAGTATACATCTTCAGATCCAGTCAGTTCGCTGCATCCAGCCAGCAGGTGATGAGTCCTTTTGATTCAAGGGTTTGAGCTAGTTATACAGTTCGAGAAGTATTGTATTTTCTTTATTCAGTCGTATTGAGTTGGGTTAGTCGGGAGTCATAAACCGGCTATCTACAGTTAGTACTAGTAGAGGATTCATAGACAGTCAGTAGAAGTTGATGTATTATGTTTCAGTTTTGGTTGTAAAAGCTGAGTTGTAATCTTGTAAATTTAGTTTTATATCTATCATATTCAGAAAAGAGTTATTTTCTGCAGATATGTATAGATTTATACTTTTTGATCACTTTCTTATGAGTTATACTAGTAGAAGGGATAACTTGGGGTAACTTATGATCCTAAGTACCGTGTGACGTCTCGGGACCCAATTTCAGGGCGTTACACCTCACTACTCTCTCACTTGGTTCTGACCTCACACTTGGTCTCACAAGTGTTGAAATATTGGCATAGACTTGGCAAGTGAATGAGTGATGAATCCACTTTGGTCCGGACTCAATTATTATTTGATATGACTCAAATAAAAATGATATACAAACTTAATCTAATAAGTTACTATAACTTACAAACGAGAAAAGCACACAAAAAAGTTAAGACACGTACAAAAGGACTCAGGACTAATTACAAACCTAGTAGGTACATACTAGTTTATTAATTATTGATAAGAGTTTTAACACACAAGAAAATAGAATCAAAAATTATAAACTAAGAAATATACTTAGGAACTTGTTTAGGCCGTTAAGCTAGTTATGACGTAGCAGAAATTGATTGGACATGATTTTCAAATTTTCAATTCCCAATTTTTTTCAAGTCTTATCCTAGACACCGTAGGGGAAAGAAGAATGATGCTTTGAGGGGGAAAACAACAAGTTTGGAGCCTTTTTCAAGTTCTAATTTGAACTCAAAAGGATTGGTCCCCCCTTATACTTTGATTTGTACTTGCTTTGTACTTGATTATTCCATTTGTTTCTTCCTTCTTTTGGATGAATATGAATATGCCAGGGAATATTATATTACAAAAACTAGTACACTCTCTTTCCACCCCTTTTTGGATCAAACACACTTCTTGAATATTCTTATTCGATAAGATTTGATGATGATAGAAGAACAAGATGAATATTCAAGTGTTGACCAAGGTTTGACCTCTAATCAAATGAACCCTAATCTCCAATTTTGTTTTTGATCTAGGTTACTTAGGAAAAGGCAAGTTCAAATAACAGGAAACCAACCATAAATCACGTCCAAACACAAAAACCACTTAGGATCTAGCTTCACCAAGCTTCAAAACGCCATAGCCATAGAGGTTCTAGCTCAAAATCACCCAAACCTTATTCCAAAATGTAGCTATAGACTCCCTAGGAGCTAAAGAACGAGGATCTATCACTTGAAACAAACAAAAAACAATAAAAATGTGCAGATCTAAGTAAAAACTTTTGGATCTACAACAATCAAAACAAGATCTATCTTTTTTTTGTTATCTCTTTGGATTTGGCCCTTTTTTATTGAGATTTTCTTAATAAGGACACAAAAACCAAGGATTAGAGTAGTGGGAACAGCCGTAAGAAAGGATTTAGATACCAAATTATAAGAATCTTACCTAAAAATAGAACAATACAATGAAAACAACGCATAGAAGAAAGGAGATAAAGTAGAGAACAATAAGAAGATTACATTCAAAAGAAAGGATAGCTAATGAGACATTTACCAACATTCATGACAAGACTAAAATGTATACTAAACACTTAAAAACATATCATCAACATTGGATTACACCCATTCTTAGGTGAGCACAAAGGAATTCACACTTCTCAAACGCCCACCTTTCTTGCCAATTTGTCAACACAAGTGAAAAAACTTCAAATGTATCAAGCCTAGTTTTGTATTCTCTCTTAAGGATAAGAATAACAACTACAATTTAAATTCACTCATTCAATATGTCAAAACTAATAAAAATTTGACCTAAAATATTTATTTATCCTATTATAAGATAATGACTAAATTACCCTTAATGAAGGGTGCTCCTTTGGAGTGTAAAAAGAGAGATAAAAAAGACCTCCAAGCCCGTAGTTAAAGGCACCCATGTAATGTATGGAATACAATTCTTTGAAGGCTAATCCTCTTCAGATTTAAGCAAGTACACTCCCTTTGATTAAGATATCATGCTCTTATAAGCTCCTTTTTGCATGAACAAGGCTTGAAGATGTTCTAAATCCTTAGATTGGCTTCGGGTGAAAGGCCTTGAGGGATTGATACTTGAATCATGATGCCAGGCTCCATATTTTTCTAAGTCTAAATGAACTCCAACCGGGTGCTCGGTAATTGTTCAAAATGTCGTGCATACAAATAAACTATTCTACTATACCAAATTTGACATTTCAAACTCAATAGAACTATCAAAACTTTTATTCAAGATCATGTCAACTAAATGAGAGGCCCACATCAATAGTTCCATTTATCATAAAATTCAAAAGGTGGCCCAAATCGAGTCTGGAAGCCTTGGTACCTAAACCAAGGGTCTCCCTAACCTAAAATAAACATTTTGGAGTTGACGGTGCTGTCAGAATTCACCTATTAGGTCATTTACTAGGAATTTTTGATTGAGATCAACTCTTTAACAGTAAAATATCCAAAATAAAAAATGAGCTTAAATCCTAAATAAACTAGTTTATAACCAAACTAACAGTCTTGTAAGTCATAAATGACCTGTAGTCATTGTGGGAAATTTTAAAATACCCAAAATTCATGAAAATCAAAGAAAATAACCTAGAGGGTCATTAAAAATTCTTCATTAATATAATAATATTTATCTACAATAATTTTCAAGTAATAAAGCTAATATTAGAAGGCAACCAACCAACTTGGGATATTTTAATTCATCATAATAGTATCTAGGTAGACAATATGTAATTCTTCTAACTAGAGGTATTCTTGTACACATTCTGCCTATTGTAGTTATTACATGTAATGAACTTAGCATGAGGTTTCATGGCACTCATATCCTTCATAACATCTTACATAATTTTTAATTAAAATATGATGTATCACTAGGCCCTTTATTTCTTTCTTTAATAATATTTACCAATTTTTTGTTAGTCCTTCCACATCCACACAAACTTCTCAATACTAAAATACAAACCCCATCATTTTAATATAAAATAAAAGTTAAACTCACAAGTTTCGATTGTCATTTCATGAGTTCTAATAAACAAGTATGTCAAGAATGCTCAAACAAGCTTTTAATTTGAAGTTTGGGCACCACCTTACCTTGGATTTATTGATCCATTATTTTCTTTCAATTAAAATTTTTGTAACCATCTTTGAATCAAACAATAAGACAAGAAAAAATTAGCAGAAGCATCATGTAACACTCCGACGTCTTCTTAGCTAAATTCCATCCATGGAAAGTCTAAGAATTAGCTTCTAGAAAGATATAAATTAATTTTCAAGTGGAATTTATAATATTTCAACCATCCATTACGTAGATGACTAAATTAGCTATCCAAAAATATAAGATTCGTCCAAAACAGACCCTCGGTGAAGAAGTTATGAATAATTTATTGTTCCAGTTTTAAACGTCGTCATTTTGGTGTCTAGCGCGTGGAGAGGGTCAAATTTACAATCATCAAATTCCATTAGGGATCCATGCTGGTGGAACATCGTGGAGGGACCCAATTTTTAACTCGTCAAATTCTAGTGGACCACTCCGATTGTGGCGCGTCGCGGTGGCACGCAAAATTGGGTTTTTAAGTTCATATTTTTAGTTCCGTTTAGCACTCATGAAGGGTAATTTTGACTTTTTCCTAAATTTTAAAACCATCCAAACAAAGGATGTAGGGTATGTTTGAGCAACTTAACCCTATTTTTATCAAAATCATCAAGAATCCTCTCTAGGGTTTCAAAATAAAAACTCAAGTAGTTCAAGATTCAACCGTAGGTTTCGAAGTTGATCGGATATTTGGAATCACTAGGTCATAGGCTTTAATAAACACCTATTTTCTTGTTAAATCAAGGTACGCGGGGTTTTTCCTAAAATCTCATGGGCATAGAAATCATATTTTAAGAATAGGGTTTTGAAGTTTATGAATATAATCATGTTTTAAAAGTTTTTACGGTATTGTTTTCATCTTTAGGCCTTTTCCCAAATTGATTTGAAATTATGTATATATGTATGCATGTGTTCAAGAATGGTTATTCAATTGAGAGCATGAATTATAATGAATCCCTCTCTTGTTATGAGTTTTCTCATATTCGTATGATATAAATTGTTTTGAATGCATTTTGAAGATCATGATATGAAAAACTTTGGCATTTGCTATATTTTGAATATGATTTTTGAATACGATATAGAGGGTTGTAAATGTTGAATATACATATAATTAAAGAGTGCATGGTTTTGCCAAAATCATGTGACCACCATATATTTGATAAGAGTTTTTGCATGGTTTTGACTTGAGTTTTTTGAACATGAAATTTTTTATGCAAATTACATATTTTGGGTGGTCTGAAACTACATTTTTTATGAAAGATCATGCTTATTGCATTATGGCTCAGAAATAGAACTTGCAAGTCTTGGTGTGACGACACCAACTCAGAAAATGCCATGATAAATTCAGAATAGAATAGGATGCATGTTTGAAATCAGATTTACAGATTTTGTGATTAGAATATTGTATGATTAGAAATGGTTAAAAATTGGGTAGCAAGAGATGTTAGGTGGTTCCCCAAAGAAGGCATGAGTCCAGATAATCATTGCCTGAAACCATGATTTGCTGATCCAGGTATATCTTATATTACGCTGGCATAGTGACATGGGGCGTATTTGAATCCGAGACTCCAACCCTTGCGGCACACTTGGGTTAGAGGCTTTCCCACTGAGTCAATGGCGGATTCCATATAGCCTGTGGAATATCAAAAAATATAGGGGAATGCCACATAAATCAGAAGTAATACAAAGATCAGAAACTGTTTTGGTAAGAATGATTTATGATTACTCAAATGATGCCCATGTGTTTCCAAAAACTATTTTATGCATGATGTTTGATGAAAAATTTCTCTCATCTATTTTATATATATGTTCAAGTACTCTATTTTAGATTGTTTCTTCTGCCATTGCATTTGTACTAATCCCCTCCCTCCCTCCAGGTTTTGAGGCACAGTCTATGGTTTTAGATAAACAGTAGATATTTCATATCGTAGATTAGATTGTACAGTGGTTAGCCTTCTATAATCCAAAAGGCCTGGTTAATTTAGATTATTATCTTTAGTTCTATTTTAGTATAATGGGGGTTTTTTTCCAAGTTTTCAGATAGTTTGTTTAGTCTATAGCAGAGATTTTGCAAACTAAGTCAAACATTATTGTTCAGATATATCTTGGATTTCCGTTTTCAGTGTTATGATCACATTCAGGTTGACCATGTTTTCGTAGTATTGTGAATCTTCCGCATTTATTTTATCATATGAATTAAGTACATGATTACCAGATAGATAGGGGTATTTTGGGCCTTCATAGTTCAGAATGCTCGTCATAGCCAGGGCCTCAGTTTGGGTCATGCCAAACTCGGTATCAGAGCACAGTTCATGGTCCCAGGGTGTCTGCGAAATCACATTAGGTAGATTTTTTTTATGAATGTGTAGCACACCACACTTATAAGTAGGAGGCTACTAGGCATTTAGGAAATGTTTCCCTTCTTTGTGATTTAGTTCGTTCTTCAGAGTCAAGTCTGTTACTAATTAGTGATCTTTTGTCGTACAGAAATAATAGTCATGCCTCCTCATCACAATACTAATCAGAGTACTCAGAATAATAAAGTTCGTCCAACTCATGGGATGAGGAAACATAATAGAGCTCCCACCCCAGACCCTGTCCCTACTCTGGGAGTCCCTCCAATCCTGACTAGTCCTCCTCGAGCTTTATGGACTAATGTTAATTGTCCCCACTGCTTAGAGGGATATTTCAAATGCCGAATTTAGACATTCTATTCATATACTGGCACAGTTGGTGGCTAATCAGGCTCAATGATCGGAAGATTTTGTGTTTACATCAGTGACGTCGGAGGCTACTAGGGTGGGACAGTTCATGACAATAAAACAACCCATGTTTACTGGCACCAAGATAGAAAAAGATTCGTAAGAATTCGTAGATGAAATGGAGAAAATTTTCAAAGTGATGCATGCGGATCACATTGAAGGCGTTAAGTTGGTAGACAACTTGCTAAAGGATGTAGCAAACTAATGGTACAATGAGTGGTAGGATACAATGGGTGACAGTACTGAGCCCACAGTTTAGGATGAATTTGTAGAAGCTTTTCTTGACAGGTTCTTTCCTCTGGAGTTGAGTAAAGCTAAAGCAGAGTAGTTCATAAAACTCAAGCAGGGTAAGATGAGCGTGCAGGAGTACACTTTAAAATTTAATTAGTTGGCCCGTTATGCTCCTAAGATGATTAGTAGTATGAGGGCCTAAATGAGTAAGTTTTATTCCAACCTTTCAGATAATCTGGTGCTTGAGTATCAGCGAGCTATGCTGAACAAGGAGTTAGACTTTGCTAGGCTGACAGTTTACATGCAACAGATAAGAGGAGAAGAAAAAAAGATTTTAGAAGCTAGGGAGAAAGAAAGAAAGGCAAGAAAACCTAGATATATAGACCAGGGTTACAGTCAGCCTCAAAGCGGTAATTGGGGAAATAAATGGCAGAAGAAGAAGAATTAGGGTAATGCACAGTCTGCTACTAGGGCCCTAGCTCCCAGACCACCAGCAAATAGATGATCTCAAAGTTTCTAAACTCATCATGGATCCAGAGCATTGGATAGTAAGTCGTAGGGTAGTGTCGCTCAGCAGCATTGTACTTTTCCATAGTGTAAGACTTGTGGTAGAAATCATCTAGGGAGATGTCATTTGGACGCATTTATATGTTATTCATGTAGTCAATCGTGTGATATTCAGAGGGACTGTCCATATGTTAGGAAGAATGTTTGTGGTGCAAGGTCTCAGGCAAATTCTTCGGCACTACCCCCGCCTCAAAAGGGTGCCAAATCAACTTTCGGGAGCGGTCGCAACCGGTTATATGCTCTGACCAACCGCCAGGAGGTAGAAGCTTCCCCAGATATTATCACCAGTAAGTTACAAATCTTTTCCCATGATGTTTATGTATTACTTGAACCCAGGTCTACCCTATCCTCTATGACCCTTTATGTGGTTATTGGTTTCGAGTTTGAGCCCAATATGATTTTTAAACCTTTCTCTGTTTCCACTGCGGTGGGTAATTCTGTTGTGGCTAGGAGGGTGTATAAAATTTGTGTGGTATCTATTCTTAGCAAGGATACTGTAAGACCCCATAAAATTGTAAGTCTAACTCAGCTCCTTAAGGCTTGATAAGAGAATCCAATACTTAGAAAAAGTTTTGCTAAGTGTTCAACAATAGTTATATTTCAAACCTCCGAACTTCGGGGATTTATTTGGCGACCTTTCCAACCTCCGTTTTTTGATTTTCAAGTTGTGTTGCGATGGAGAAAGATTCTAGAATGTCTTTGTCATATTTAGAACGGATTTTGGGAGCATTTCAGTGACTGAACTCACTGGTTTGAAATGCTCCCTCATTTTGGGTGGATTTCAGGCCAAAATTTTAGGGTCAACTTCAAACGATCATAACTCCCTATATATAATGATTTGAGAGGGATGCTATATATCAATGGAAATATGATTGAGTCTTCTTCCCAATTAAATTTGTTTCATCCAAATCCAATAGCGGAGAAAAAATATATGATCAATTTACTTCAGCATATCAAAACTGTCAACAGAGGGACAACTACATCTTTCTCCCTTTCCTTAGGGATATTTTAGTCTTTTGACCCACCCTATATATATAAACAAACACAGTATTAAGGCTCATTTGTAACAAAATATATCCCTTTGCATCATTTCTCTCAGTAACAAGTGAAAGGGTTTCAATTTGAAGACCCAAGTTCAAAGGATTTCACCGTTAATCCTAAAGAATCTTCCATCTAAGGTATACGTCGTGTTTATTCATGGATTCCTTTAATCCATGGATCTCAAGAATCAAGTGTTAAATCATGTCTTGTGAATACTTTGTTGTGGTATGATTATGTTCATGTTGTCATGAAGCTATGTTAGTATGTAAGTTGAAATCTATGCAATTAGTTGTTTATGATATCTTTATTGTTGGATGTTTATAATCAAGTTTTTGATGTTGAATGATTCCCAAGTTGGAATCTTTATGTGTTATTATGAATCTATGACACAATGTGAGTTGAAAACATGTAAAACTTGGTTGTTCATTATGTAAAATCTTATGGTTTCACCTATGCCTAAATTATGCATGCAAGGTGTTCGATGAAATGCCTAGAATAATGATAATCATGTTTTCATGACTTAAGAGTACGAAATAACAAGTCCATGCTCTATGATTTATGATTCTACATAAATTCCACGTTATTCATATGTATTGTGTTTGTGATATGTAGTGAACATGATGTTGAAGTTAAGAAAGTACTTCCACATTGAATGTATCCCCTCCCACGTATGAAATATTGAGAAACATGTGTAGTATTGAATCCCCTAATTATGATATTGTGAATTGTGGACTTTATTCCTATAATAAGTCAGTCATATGTGTCAGTTTCCTTCTATCGAGTCCTGGTGGTATTTGCACCCAAAAAATATAGTTGTGTGCCTAGAGCCATGTCATGTTATCATGATATATTTAGTCCAGCTATGTTCCATAGAATTCAGTCAGTCATGTGGCTCAGGAAGTTTCAGATATCTCATTATCTCAGTCAGTGTCAGATATTATTAGGATTCCGTCAGTCAACGAAACTAGGAAACTCAGCTCATGTACAGTTTAGTCAATCATGTTCAATCTCTTCAGATGGGAGTAGAAGTTAGCACCTAGTGAACCCAAGGATGGCTAAATCACCTGCTTTAGATGAGGGTATGACTCCTAGAAGTAATCCTTGCATTCTATAACTATGTAGCCAACATAGGTTGCAACATCAACACTGCCAGCTTGAGGGTTGATGAGGTAGACATCCACCGTTTTCTTTTGGGGATACTACCAGATTTGATGGTCACTCATAGCTTGTCTTTACCCGTGGCACGGTATTGACACCCTTCCAATTAGGGCAATGATTGGACCCCGGTTCAGCTATATTAGCATACATGGGGCATGTCGGTTAAGCTACTACTTCCCACAGTTTTAGTCTCAGCAATAGTAAAAGAACTCAGATAGTTCTTTAGACTTTAGGACTGTCAGTTACATTTAATACAGATACAGTACGAAACTCAGCTAGTTCCATCAGAATTAGGTCGGTTAGACATAGTCACCCATGTTATATCAGTTATCAGTTATCAGTACCATGTCAGATCAGATTCAGTATTCATGTATAACGATATCAGTCTCAGTCTCATAATTTTTCATGTACTTTCACGTTCATATTAGTCAGTTATTTAGCATTGTTCATGCACGTAACCCATTGCATATAGCCTACCTCACTCGTATACTCAGTACTCTCAGTTGCACTGACGCATTTGCGCTATGGTGCTTTCGTTTATGTTACACCCTAGGTTCCGAGACACGAAATCCATAGCAGCAGTAGTTGATCAGTTTTACTTTTCAGCTCAGTGGTGAGCCCTCATCATGCGAGGATATATTATTTTGTTTCATCATTGCAGTACTCGAGTTTATTTAGTTATTGGAGTTATTTGGGGATATGTCCCATCAACTCTCTTTTTAGATAGTTAGAGGCTTTCTACACTATCATGTTTTCAGATAGTATTTTAGGTACAAATATCAGTCATGGGTTTGCTTGTGGTCCCTTGATATCGTTAGCACTGTGTAGCATTTTCGTTTAGAAAATTGGGGCGTTACAAACTTGGTATCTGAACCTAAGGTTCAATAGTGTCCTAGGAAGTCTGAAAGCCGCATCTAGTATAGTCTTATGCATGGGAGTGTTGTGGGCCATATTTATTTGAAGGAGGCTATAAGATGTTATAAGAACAATTTCCTTTCTTTCATGTCTCAGATCGTGCTATAGAAAATTTTTCCAAGAAAACTCATGAAGATCCTTATTTTGCTTCACTCATGTCAACTCCACCTTAATTTTAAGGTAAAAAAAATAGTGAAACTCAAGTCCTACAGATAGGGCTTTCCCAGACAATCCATGCAATCAGTTATGGGATTGACCAGAGACTCAGAAATACCCCATTATTCCTGTTATGTTCCAAATTCATATGGATTTTATTCACGATAATGAGAACTCATTCTCTAACTTAAATTTAGATATCTCATCAGATCCCCTCTCAGAATCCTATGATAGCACATAACCTAGAGTTAGAAGCATGCATCAGATTATGAATTCATAGGGATATTTGTACCCATCAGTAAGCTTGAATGGTGAAAACAAGAATTTTATTCTATTGGCCTAAAATTAGGTATGAAGGTAGGGATGTTATATTAGTAGCATATGAGGAAACAGTAACAGATGATATGTTTATTAAGGTAAGCATTTATCAAAAAGAATGTAATTACTTAATTGTAGATTAAGTGACCAAGTCGGTCCCTCATATTCAAGTATTTGTGCCTGTATGTCTGGAGAAGTAGTAAGGGAAGATAATTCCCGACCCATTCTCATCTCTGTATAGTGTTTTGTACTTCAGCTATCATAAAACCCACTCACACATTGCATGTCAACTCTATAGTCATGAACTATGATCATGCATTTCCTTTTTCCATAAATCATATACGGTTTAAATTCCCAATATAAGGGGTTTCATTTTACCCCGCAGTATGAACCAGTTCCATGCACCCAGATTACTCATATGCTTTCCATAGAATTATGTACAGTTCTAGTTCACTCGGTATTACGAATCAGGTCTCACTAATACAAAAATTCCAGACTCTGGTCATGCATCTCATGACTCACATACTCACGTCACGCATTACAGCATACTTATTTTCCATGAATCATGCTATGCCCCTACAGATCAGATAAATTCAGACTACGTCATGTATATTCTCAGTTCAGACCTTTTGGGTAAAACCATTCAGTTGATATTCTACTCCTCATGTTTCAGTCATGTGTTAAGTTTACTTAGTGTTCATTCAAGCTTCAGGTCCTCCTGATTTAAACCCTTCAGTAAGATCTCCTTGTGAAACAGTGTAGTGATGACCTATTTCTTAGATGGGGGAGAGTAAATATTTCATGACTAAGATAAGATTTTGTATGCTTATTTTACACGAGGGTGTAGTTATGAAGATAGGCTTGAATGTCATGTTAGTTTGCTGGTAGATGTCTAGAAAGAGGTTGTATTTAGAAGTTGTGAAAGTACAGAGTGTGAATATATGTTCAGATCCTTGACTTATGTCAGCCCCATCACGTAAATATAAAAATTCAGTTACCAGTTACTCAGCTATCAATGTTCTAGTATCTCAGTCTGTAGAATGCTTAGTTCTCATGATTAATGTTACGCACCTAACGGTCATACAAATTCATAATATGTCACATATAACCTCAGTTTAGATTCCTTGGTGAATTCTTGGGGTCAATGTTCCATCCCATGTCCTCCGATATGGTGTTAGCGTAGTAATCAGTATTCAATAAAGGAGTGAGATAGTCCTATAGGACCATGCCTATCAGTTATCAGTTACTTAGCCACAAAGATTTAGTACTTTAGCATTAGCCTAAACCTCAGAAATCAGTAATAAGGTACCAAAACCTAAGAACATCTCCAGTATGAGTCTTAGTTACAGATTCAGTTATAATGTCAGCTACAGTTCAACAACTAGATCAAAAAACTCAAATTCATTTTCAGAATTTCTTGACTATAGCATACAGTTATCAGTTACTCAGTTATAGGTATTCCAATTCCTCAATTTCCAAATCATGTGTTACTTGCCCTTGCATTCTCAAATAATACAGACCTCATGAATCCATGCTCAGTTACCTCATGTTACTAAATTAGTCCTTACCTTCTATGCATGATACTCTATAGTTTCAGTTCAACTATTCATGGTAAGCATAATTTATCCTAGCAAACCCAGTATTCTACTGTCAGCTATCCAATTAATCAGATAATTTAGCGTATTTATGCACTCGTACTCAGCACCCATGTGAATCTTTTAAGTAGTCTCAATTGCATTACATGAGGCTTAGTTACTTCATCTTAGTTGATGTTCATAGTCCTCAAATCATCTTACAGAATCTTAATCAGGATACGATCTTATTACTTAGCTATCTCATACATATAAATTAATATAGTTTGGCCTTTCCACCTCTCTATCTTTTTGGACTAGTTGAAATCTCATGGAGGAATGTAACCATTCTTAGATAAACCAGCCAGAAAGCTCTAAGCTTAGCTCAGTCAAGTATCATATCTCAGTTTTAGAACTCAGATATTCAGTCATGATTCAGTTCATAGGTGCCTTGTACACCATCTTAGATTTCCCTCTGTATATCTTCCATGTCCATCATTCTTCAAGGTACATAGTTCCCCAAGGGGGAGATACACTATAAACCATAAAATTTCATGATTTAAGCATGCTAATATCTTTTTATGTAGTGAATCTAGTTTAGAGAGGTGGGTACCCATAAGTGACCCTCTATCTCCAATCTCATCCGTAAGCTAGGTACTCATTGGCTCAGTTCAGTTTATGATACTCAGTCTATGTCCCATGTTACAACTTAGACACGATATCCAATTCACAATATTCATTTCCTACGTCACATTTCAGACTCAGCCATGTTCTCCATTTCCTATTCATGCTTGTTCAGTAAAAGGATCTCGAGTTTGAGATTAATGACTTTATCTATCTAAAGATCTCTCCCATGAAAGAAGTGAAGAGATTCGGCAAGAAAAGAAAGCTCAGTCCTCGATATATCGATCCCTTTAAGATTCTCAGTCATTTTGGCAAGGTAGCTTATGTGCTCGAGTTTCCTTTATATTTTGCCTTAGTTCATATAGTGTTCCACGTCTCTCTACTTAAGAAGTGCATAGGTGACCCAGCAATTGTAGTCACTATTCTGAGTTTTGATGTTCATAACAGCCTCTCCTATGTGGAAATTTTGGCCAAAATCCTAGACTATCAAATTCGTTGACTGAGGAACAAAGAAATCCCTCTAGTCAAAGTTCTTTGGAAGAACCAGTCCATAGAGGGAGCTACTTAGGAAGCAGAAGCAGAAATGTAAACCAAGTACCCTCACCTCTTTTCTGCAAACTTAGATCTAGAACAAGGTAACAATTCTCCTTAAGCTTATTCAGTTTGATGTTCAGATTTTGATTACAAATTCGATATCCAAATTCATGCTCATGTTCCCATTATAAATTTTGTATTAATTACCATTGCATATTCAGATATGCATTCATGTATTTGTTCAGTTATATAATTATGCATCAGATATGCATTAATTCAGCTCATCAGTCATGCATCAGATATGCATGTTCATTATGATATATTCAGTTTATTAGTCATATCAGTCATGAGATCATGTTTTTGTCATTCATGTTCAGATAGTCTTTTATCTCATCTCAGTCAAATCTTATTTGAGGAAGAATTTTCCCATGGGGGAGACATTGTAAGACCCCATAAAATTTTAAGTCTAACTCATCTCTTTAAGTCTTGATAAGAAAATCCAATACTTAGGAGAATTTTTTCTAAGTGTTCAACATTAGTCATATTTCAAGCCTCCAAACTTCGGGTAATACTTGGCAACCTTCCTAACCTCTATTTTTTAATTTTCAAGTTGTGTTACAATGGGGAAATACCCTAGTATGTATTGGTTATATTTATAATACATTTTAGGTGTATTTCAGTGGCTGAAGTCAATGGTTTGAAATGCTCCCGCATTCTGGGTGTATTTCAGGCCAAAATTTCTGGGTCAACTTTAAATGTTTAGAAATCCCCGTATATAATGAACTGGGAGGTTTGCTGCATATCAATGGAAATTTCTTTGAGTATTCTTTCCAATTCAATTGGTTTCATCCAAATCCATCATCGGAGTAAAAATTTATGGTCAATTTAATCCAGCATATCAAAACTATCAACAGAGGGATAGTTGCGTCTTTCACCCTTTCCTTAGGGGTGTTTTAGTATTTTTTTTCACCGTCTTATATATATACACAAACACAGTATTAAGGCTCATTTGGAAAAAAATATATCCCTTTTCATTATTTTCTCTCAATAACAAGAGAAAGGGTTTCAATTTGAAGTCCCAAGTTCAAAGGATTTCACCGTTAATCATAAATAATCTTCAATCTAAGGTATGTATAGTATTCATCCATGGATTCCTTTCATCCATGGATCTCAAGAATCAAGTTCTAAATCATGTATTGTGAATACTTTTTTGTGGTATGATTATGTTCATGTTTTCATAAAGCTATGTTAGTATGTAAGTTGAAATCTATGAAATTAGTTGTTTATGATATCTATACTGTTTGATGTTGATAATCAAGTTGTTGATGTTGAGTGAGTCCCAAGTTTAAATCTTCAAGTGTTATTATGAATTTATGACACCATGTGAGTTGAAAAGATGTAAAACTTTGTTGTTCATGATGTAAAATCTTATGATTTCACCTATGCCTAAATTGTGCATGCAAGGTGTTCAATCAAATGCCTAGAATAATAATAATCATGTTTTCATGACTTAAGAGTTCCAAGTAACAAGTCCAAGCTCTATGCTTTATAATTCTACTTGAATTCCATGTTATTAATATGTTTTATGGTTGTGATATGTAGTGAACATGATGTTAGAGTAAAGGAAGTACTTCCACATTGAATGTATCCCCTCATACGTATGAAATGTTGAGAACTATGTGTAGTATTGAATTCTCTACTTATGAAATTATGAATAGTGAACTTTATTCTTATGAACAAGTCGGTCATATGTGTCAGTTTCCTTCCATCGAGTCCTGGAGGTACTTGTACCCAAAAAATATAGCTATGTGCCTAGAGCCTTGTCATGTTGTCATGATATCTTCAGTCCAGCCATGTTCCATAGAATTCAATCAGTCATGTTACTCAGGAAGTCTTAGAAATCTCATGATCTCAGTCAATGTCAGATTTCAGTAGCATTCCGTCAGTCAACGGAATCCACAAAAATTAGCTCATGTAAAGTTTAGTCAATCATGTTCAGTCTCTTCAGATGGGAGTAGAAGTTAGCACTGAGTGAACCCAAGGATGGGAACTCACCTGCTTCAGATGAGGGTGTGATTCCTAGAAGCAATCCTTGAATTCTAGAACTATGTATCCAGCATAGGTTGAGACATCAACACTGCAAGCTTGAGGGTTCATGAGGCAGACATCCACCGTTCTTTTTTGGGGGCACTGGTAGCTTTGAGGGTCACTCACTGTTTGTCTTTACCTGTGGCACAGTATTGATACCCTTCCAATTACGGCAAGGAGTGGACCCCAATTTAGCTATATTAACATACATAGGGTATGTCGGCTAAGCTACTACTTCCTACATTTTCAGTCTCAGCATCAGTAAAAGAACTTAGATAGTTCTTCAGACTTCAGAACTCTCAGATACAGTCAATACAGATGTAGGATATAAATCAGCTTGTTCCATCAAAATTAGTACTATCAGACACAGTCGCCATGTTATATCAGTTATCAGTACCATGTCAGATCCAATTCAGTATTCATGTATCACGATATCAGTCTCAGTCTCATAATCTTGCATGTACTCTCATGTTTATATTAGTCAGCTATTTAGCATTGCTCATGCATGTAACCCATTGCATATAGCCTACCTCACTCGTATACTCAGTACTCTCAATTTTACTAATGCATTTATGGTATGGTCCTTTCTTTTATGTTACACCATAGGTTCTGAGACACGAGATCCATAGCAGCAATAGTTGATCAGTTTTAGATTTTAGCATCAGTGGTGAGCCCTAATCATGCGAGGACATATTATTATATTTCATCATTGCAGTACTCAGTTTTATTTAGTTATCAGAGTTAGTTGGGGACATGTCCCATCAACTATCTTTTTAGACAGTTAGAGGCTTTCTAGACTATAACATTTTCAGATAGTATTTTAGGTTTTTTTGGGTGTTTATACCCCACCAGATGTGTGATATTCATTTTGAACCTTACGGCCTTTCTGCCATTGTTCTGTATTATGTTTATATATATATATACATATATTATCCATTGTACAAGTACAAATATCGGTCATGGGTTAGCTTGTGGTCCCTCGGGATCATGAGCACCATGTAGCATTCCGGTTTAGAATATTGGGGCATTACAAACTTTGTATCTGAGCCTAAGGTTCAATAGTGTCCTAGGAAGTCTGAAAGCTGCATCTAGTAGAGTCTTGCGCATGGGTATGTTATGGGCCACATTTATTTGCAGGACGCTATAAGATGTTTTAAGAACAGTTTTTCTTCTTTCATGTCTCAGATCATGCTATAGAAAATTTTTCCAAGAAAACTCATGAAGATTCTTATTTTGATTCACCCATGTCAACTCCACCTTACTTTTAAGGTAACAAAAATAGTGAAGCTCAAGTCCTATAGATAGGGCTTTCCCAGACAATCCCTGCAATCAGTTATGTGATTGACTAGAGACTCAGAAATACCCCATTATTCCCATTATGTTCCAAATTCATATGGATTTCATTCACGATGATGAGAACTCATTCTCTAACTTAAATTTTGATATATCATCAGATCCCTTCTCAGAAACCTATGATAGCACATGACCTAGACTTAGAAGCATGCATCTAGGATCTTAGTAATAATAGAGTGGGATAATATTTTTCGAATTGATCAGATTATGAATTCATGGGGATATTTGTACCCATCAGTAAGCTTGAACAGTGAAAGCAAAAATTTTATTCTATTGACCTAAAACTAGGTATGATGGTGTGGATGTTATATTAGTAGCATATGAGGAAATAGTAATAGATGATGTGTTTAGTAAGGAAAGCATGATTCAAAAGGAATATAAGTACTTAATTGTAGATTAAGTGACCAAGTCGGTCCCTCAGATTCCAGTATTTGTGCCTGTATATCTAGAGAAGTAGTAAGTGAAGAAAATCCTCGACTCATTCTCATCTCTGTATAGAGTTTTGTGCTTCAGCTATCATATAACCCACTCACACATTGCATGTCAACTATATAGTCTTGAACCATGATCATGCATTTCCTTTTTCCATAAATGATATACGGTTTCAGTTCCCAATATATGGGGTCCCATTTTACCCCAAAATATGAATCAATTCCTTACACCGAGATTACTCATATGCTTTCCATAGAATCGTGTAAAGTTCCAACTCACTTGGTATTACAAATCATGTCTCACTAATATAAAAATTCCATACACTGGTCATGCATCTTATGACTCTCACACTCACGTCATGCATTATAGCATACTTCTTTTCCATGAATCATGCTATGCCCCTACAGATCATATAATTTCATACTGCGTTATGTATATTCTCAGTTTAGACCTTTTGGGTAAAACCATTGAGTTGATATTCTACTCCTCATGTTTCAGTCATGTGTTAAGTTTACTTAGTGTCCATTCATGCTTTAGGCCCTCTTGATTTAAACCCTTCAGTAAGATCTCCTTGTGAAACAGTGAAGTGATGAGCTATTTCTCAGATGGGGGAGAGTAAATATTTCATGACTAAGAAAAGATTTTGTATGCTTGTTTTACACGAGGGTGTAGTTATGATGATAGGCTTGAATGTCATGTTAGCTTGCTAGTAGATGTCTAGAAAGGGGTTGTATTTAGAAGTTGTGAAAGTACAAAGTGTGAATGTACGTTCAGATCCTTGACTTATGTCAGCCCCATCACGTAAATATAAAAATTCAGTTACCAGTTACTCGACTATCAATGTTCTAGTTTCTCAGTCTGTAGAATGCTTAGTTCTCATGATTCATGTTACACACCTAACGGTCATACAAATTCATAATATGTCACATATAACCTCAGTTTGGATTCCTTGGTGAATTCTTGGGGTCGATGTTCCATCCCATGTCCTCCGATACGGTGTTAGCGTAGTAATCAGTATTCAATAAAGGAGTGAGATAGTCCTATAGGACCATGCCTATCAGTTATCAGTTACTTAGCCACAAAGATTCAGTACTTTAGTATTAGCCTAAACCTCAGAAATCAGTAATAAGTTACCAAAACCTAAGAACATCTCCATTATGAGTCTTAGTTACAGATTCAGTTATAATGTCAGCTACAGTTCAACAACTAGATCAAAAAACTCAATTTATTTTTAGAATTTCTTGACTATAGCATACAGTTATCAGTTACTCAGTTATAGGTATTCCAATACCTCAATTTCCAAATCATGCGTTACTTGCCCTTGCATTCTCAAATAATACAGACCTCATGAATCCATGCTCAGTTACCTCATGTTACTAAATTAGTCCTTACCTTCTATGCATTATACTCTACAGTTTCAGTTTAACTATTCAGGGTAAGCACAGTTTATCCTCAAACGCAGTATTCTATTGTCAACTATCTAATTAATCAGATAAGTTAGCATATTTATGCACTCGTACTCAGCACCCATGTGAATCTTTTAAGTAGTCTCAATTGCAATACATAAGGCTTAGTTACTTTACCTTAGTTGATGTTCATAGGCCTCGAATCATCTTACCAAATCTTAATCAGGATACAATATTATTACTTAGCTGTCTCATATAAATAAGTTAATATAGTTTGGCCTTTCCACCTCTCTATCTCTTTGGACTAGGTGAAATCTCATGGAAAAATGTAACTATTCTCAGCTAAACCAGCCAGGTAGCTCTAAGCTTAGCTCAGTTAGGTATCATATCTCAGTTTTAGAACTCAGATATTCAGTCATGATTCAATTCATAGGTGCCTTGTACACCGTCTTAGATTTCTCTCTATATCTCTTCCAAGTCCATCGTTCTTTAAGGTACATAGTGTACAAATGGGGAGATACACTATAACCCCAAAACTTTCATGATTTAAACATGCAAATACTTTTTTATGTAATGAATCTAGTTTGGAGAGGTGGGTACCCATAAGTAACCCTCTGTCTCCA
Organism: Capsicum annuum; assembly: GCF_002878395.1. Taxonomy (NCBI): domain Eukaryota; kingdom Viridiplantae; phylum Streptophyta; class Magnoliopsida; order Solanales; family Solanaceae; genus Capsicum; species Capsicum annuum. The sequence continues at coordinate 104,541,950 of NC_061121.1, read as the reverse complement.
ATCTCATCTGTAAGCTCGGTACTTATTGGCTTAGTTCAATTTAAGATACTCAGTCCATGTCCCATGTTACAACTTAGTCACGATATGCAATTCACAATATTTAATTTATGCATCATATTTCAGACTCAGCCATGTTCTCCATTTCCTATTCATGCTTGTTTAGTAAAAGGATCTCAAGTTTGAGATTAATGACTTTATCTATCTAAAGATCTCTCCCATGAAAGAAGTGAAGAGATTCGGCAATAAAAGGAAGCTCAATCCCCGATATATCGATCCCTTTAAGATTCTCAGTTGTTTTGGCAAGGTAGCTTATGAGCTCGAGTTACCTTTATATTTAGCCTCAGTTCATCTAGTCTTCCATGTCTCTTTGCTTAAGAAGTGAATAGGTGACCCAGCAATTGTAGTTCCTATTTTGAGCGTTGATGTTCATAACAACCTCTCCTATAAGGAAATTTCGATCAAAATTCTAGACTATCAAATTCGTTGACTGAGGAACAAAAAAATCCCTCTAGTCAAAGTTCTTTGGCGGAACAAGTCCATAGAGGAAGATACTTAGGAAGCAGAAGCAGAAATATGAACCAAGTACCCTCACCTCTTCTCCACAAACTTAGATATAGAACAAGGTAACAGTTCTCCTTAAGCTTATTCAGTTTCATGTTTAGATTTCAGTTACAAATCGATATACAAATTCATGCTCATGTTCCCATTATAAATTTCATATCAATTACCATTGCATATTCAGTCATGCATTCATGTATTAGTTTTGTTATATAATTATGCATCAGATATGCATTAATTTAGCTCATCAGTCATGCATCAGATATGCATGTTCATTATGATATATTCAGTTTATTAGTCATGTCATTCATGAGATCATGTTTCTGTCATTCATGTTTAGATAGTCTTTTCTCTCATCTCAGTCAAGTCTTATTTGAGGAAGAATTTTCCAAAGGGGAGATATTGTAAGGCCCCATAAAATTTTACGTCTATCTCATCTCCTTAAGTCTTGATAAGAAAATCCAATACTTAGAAGAATTTTTTCTAAGTGTTCAACATTAGTCATATGTCAAGCCTCCAAACTTCGGGGATTTATTTGGCAACCTTCCTAACCTCTAATTTTTAATTTTCAAGTTGTGTTACAATGGGGAAAGACCCTAGTATGTCTTGGTCATATTTATAACGAATTTCAGGTGCATTTCAGTGGTGGAAGTCATTGGTTTGAAATGCTCCCGCATTCTGGGCGTATTTCAGGCTAAAATTTCCGGGTCAACTTCAAACGATTAGAAATCCCTGTATATAATAAACTAGGAGGTTTGCTGCATATCAATGGATATTTCTTTGAGTATTCTTTACAATTTAATTGGTTTCATCCAAATCCAACATCGGAGTAAAAATTTATGATCAATTTTCTTCAGCATATCAAAACTATCAACTGAGGAACAATTGTGTCTTTCACCCTTTCCTTAGGGGTATTTTAGTATTTTTCCCCATCCTATATACATACACAAACACAGTATTAATGCTCATTTGGAAAAAATATATCCCTTTTCATCATTTTCTTTCAAGAACAAGAGAAAGGGTTTCAATTTGAAGACCCAAGTTCGAAGGATTTCACCGTTAATCATAAATAATATTCCATCTAAGGTATGCATAGTATTCATCCATGGATTTCTTTCATCCATGGATCTCAAGAATCAAGTTTTAAATCATGTATTGTGATTGCTTCGTTGTGGTATGGTTATGTTCATGTTTTCATGAAGCTATGTTAGTATGTAAGCTGAAATCTATGAAATTAGTTGTTTATGATATCTATATTGTTTGATGTTTATAATCAAGTTGTTGATGTTGAATGAGTCCCAAGTTGAAATCTTTAAGAATTATTATGAATTTATGATACCATGTGAGTTGAAAATATGTATAACTTTGTTGTTCATGATGTAAAATCTTATGGTTTCACCTATGCCTAAATTGTGGATGCAAGGTGTTCAATCAAATGCCTAGAATAATAATAATCATGTTTTCATGACTTAAGAGTTCCAAGTAACAAGTCCAAGCTCTATGCTTTATAATTCTACATGAATTCCACATTATTCATATGTATTGTGGTTGTGATATGTTGTGAACATGATGTTAAAATTAAGAAAGTACTTCCACATTGAATGTATCCCCTCCCACGTATGAAATGTTGAGAACTATGTATAGTATTGAATCCCCTACTTATGATATTGTGAATTGTGAACTTTATTCCTATGAACAAGTCAGTCATATGTATCAGTTTCCTTCCATCGAGTCCTTGGGGTACTTGTACCCAACAAATATAGCTATGTGCCTAGAGCCTTGTCATGTTGTCATGATATCTTTAGTCCAGCCATGTTTTATAAATTCAATCAGTCATGTTACTCAGGAAGTCTCAGAAATCTCATTATCTCAGTCAGCGTCATATATCAGTGTCATTCCGTCATTCAATGGAATCCAGGAAAATCAACTCATGTACAGTTTAGTCAATCTTGTTCAGTCTCTTTAGATGGGAGTACAAGTTAACAATGAGTGAACCCAAGGATGGGTACTCACCTGCTTCAGATGAGGGTACGATTCCTAGAAGCAATCCTTGCATTCCTGAACTATGTATCCAGCATAGGTTGAGACATCAACACCTCCAGCTTGAGGGTTGATGAGCCAGACATCCAACGTTCTCTTTTGGGGGCACTGGTATCTTTGAGGGTCACTCACTATTTGTCTTTACCCGTGGCACAGTATTGGCACCCTTCTAATTAGGGAAAGGATTGGACCCCAATTCAGCTATATTAGCATACATGGGGTATATCGGTTAAGCTACTACATCCCACATTTTTAGTCTCAGCATCAGTAAAGAACTCAGATAGTTCTTCAGACTTCAAAACTCTCAGATACAGTCAATACAGATACAGTATAGAACTCAGCTAGTTCTATCAGAATTAGGACTATCAGACACAGTCACCATGTTATATCAGTTATCAGTTATCAGTACCATGTCAAATCTAATTTAGTATTCATGTATCACGATATCAGTCTCAGTCTCATAATCTTGCATATACTCTCATGTTCATATTAGTCAGCTATTTAGCATTGCTCATGCATGTAACCCATTGCATATAGCCTACCTCGCTCGTATAGTCAGTACTCTCAATTTTACTAACGCATTTGTGCTATTGTCCTTTTTTTAATGTTACACCATAGGTTCCGAGACATAAGATCCATAGCAGCAGTAGCTGATCAGTTTTAGATTTTAGCATCAATGGTGAGCCCTTATCATGCGAGGACATATTATTCTATTTTATCATTGCAGTACTACGTTTTATTTAGTTATCGGAGTTAGTTGCGGACATTTCCCATCAACTATCTTTTTAGATAGTTAGTGGCTTTTTAGACTATGACATTTTCAGATAGTATTTCAGGTTGTTTTTGGGTATTTATACCCCACCAGATGTTTGATATTCTATTTGAACTTTATGGCCTATCAGCCTTTGTTCCACATTATGTATATATATATATATATTATGTAGTTTGTAGGTACAAATATCAGTCATAGGTTAGGTTGTGGTCTCTCGGAGTTAGGAGAACTGTATAGCATTCCGATTCAGAAAATTAACGCATTAAAAATATTGTGGCAGACCTCAAAGAACTCGATATGGTTGCTTTTGATGCTATCTTAGGGATTGATTGGCTCCATTCGTGCTATGCCACATTAAATTGTAGGACTCGAAGAGTTACTTTTCTTTCCCGAATGAGCTAGTGATAAAATGGAAGGGACATTCTTTATCACCTAAAGGGCTCTTTATATCCTATCTCAAGGCCTAGAGACTCATTTCTAATAGATGTTTTTATCACCTTATTTGGGTTAAGGACTCTAATGCCGAGGGTATTTCTCTTCAGTCTGTCCCAATAGTAAATGAATTTCCAGAAGTCTTTCCAAATAAACTCCCAAGAATACCACCTGATAGGGTGATAGAGTTTGGTATTGATGTGTTGCCAGATACCCACCCCATCTCTATTCCTCCATATAGAATGGCTTCTGTAGAACTAAAAGAGTTAAAGGAACATCTATTAGATCTTTTAGATAAAGGTTTTATGCACCCCATTGTGTCACCTTGGGGTGCACCTGTACTCTTCGTGCAAAATAAAGACGGTTCCCTTCGTATGTGCATAGACTACCGTCAGCTGAATAAGGTCACAATTAGAAATAAGTATCCTTTCCCTAGGATTAATGATCTTTTGGATCTTCTTCAGAGAGCTAGATGTTTTTCAAAGATAGACCTTCATTCGGGACACCATCAGTTTAAGGTTAGAGAGTCAGATATTCCTAAAATAGCTTTAAGAACCAGATACAGTCATTTTGAATTCTTAGTCATGTCCTTTAGATTGACTAATGCCCCTGCAGCTTTCATGGACCTAATGATAGGCTTTTCCATCAGTCTTGGATTTATTTATGATATTATTCGTTGACGACATCTTGATTTATTCCAAAAATGAGGAGGATCATGCCACTCACCTCAAAATTATTCTTTAGACTCTTAAATATCATAGCTTGTATGCGAAATTCTCTAAGTGTGAATTCTGTCTTAATACCATTGCGTTCTTGGGTCATATTATGTCTAGTGATAGTATTAGAGTGGATCCCTAAAAAGTTTAAGAAGTAAGAAAATGGCCTAGACCTGCGACTCCAACCGACATTCTGAGTTTCTTTGGTTTGTCGAGTTATTACAGAAGGTTCGTAGAGAGTTTTTCCTCTATAGCTACTCTGCTCACTAAATTGACTCAGAAAAAGGTGAAGTTTGTATGGTCTGACTTGTCTGAAAATAGTTTTGAGAAGTTGAAGGACAAGCTGACTACTCTCCTATTTTGACTCTTCTCGAGAGGGTAGATCATTTTGTGGTATACTGTGATCCATCCCGTATGGGGCTTGGTTGTGTTCTGATGCAACATGGTAAGGTGGTAGTTTATGCTTCCTGGCAGTTAAAGGTGCATAAGCGAAACTACCCCACTCATGACTTAGATTTTGCAGCCATGGTGTTTGAACTTAGAATCTGGAGGCATTATCTCTATGGAGTGCATGTTGATATTTATACTAACCACAAAAGTTTGCAGTATGTTTTCTCGCAGAAAGAATTGAACCTCAGGTAGAGGCATTGGATGGAGCTTTTAAAAGACTATGATATGAGCTTGCATTACCATTCAGGCAAGGCAAACGTTGTAGCCGATGCTCTCAGTAGATTGTCTATTGGCAACCTTTCTTATGTTGAAAAAAGGAGGAGAGAGATGGTGAAGGACATTCACTTCCTTATAAATCTGGAAGTACAACTCTTAGATTACGAAGATGGAGGGGTAGTTGTTCATGAGATAGCTAAATCATCCCTTTGTGCTGAAGTCGAAGAAAAGTACGCCGAAGATCCCATCTTGATACAGATTAACAGAGGTGTGGTTCAACAGAAAGTAATTTTGTTTGAGATTGGTGATGATGGTATTCTAAGATATCAGGGTAGATTGTGTGTGCCTGATGTAGATGGGTTATGGGAAAAAAATCCTTAGTGAGGCTCACACATCGAGGTATCTTGTTCACCTAGGGTCTAGAAAAATATATCATGATTTGAAAACCATTTATTGGTGGAATAACATAAAAATTGATGTGGCTAAGTATGTTGCCTAGTGTTTGAATTATCAGCAAGTCAAGGTGGAACACATGAGGCCAGGTGGTACTTCTCAAGAGATAGCATTGCCTTTATGGAAGTGGGAGATGATATATATGGATTTCATTATAGGACTTCCGATGTCCCAAAACTAGTATGATTCTATATTGGTAATTATAGATTTCCTGACCAAGTCAGTGCACTTGCTGACTATCAGGACTATCTATTAGGGAGAGGATTATACTAAGTTGTTCATCGCAGAAATAGTTCGTTTGCATGGGGCACCTGTGTCTATCATATCCGACTGAGGGACGTAGTTTTCTTCTCAGTTTTGGAAATCTTTTCAGAAAGGCTTAGGTACCTAAGTGAACCTAAGTACAGCATTCCACCCATAGACTGATGGGTAAGCTGAGAGCACCATTCAGATTCTTGAGGATATGTTGAGGGCCTATGTGATTGATTTTAAAAGTAGTTGGGGGGATCACTTTTCATTGATAAAGTTTACGTATAATAACAGTTTACATTTTAGTATTAAGATGGTACTATTCGAGGTATTGCATAGGAGAAGATATAGGTAACTAATAGGGTTGTATGAAGTGGGTGAGATGACTGAATTAGCTTTCCAACGATATAAGATTCATCCAAAACAGACCCACGGTGAAGAAGTTGTGAATAATTTATAGTTCCAGTCATAAACGTCGTCATTTTGGTGTCTAGCGCATCGCGTAGAGGTTCAAATTGACAATCATCAAATTTTAGTGGGGTTCTACAATGCTGGCACATCGCGGAGGCACCCAATTTCTCACTAGTCAAATTCTAGTGGACCATCATGATTATGGCGCGTCGTTGTGGCAGCTGAAATCAGGTTTTTAAGTTCAAATTCTCAGTTCCATTGAGGAGCCATTAAGGGTAATTTTTACTTTTCCATAACCTTTAAAACAGTCCAAACAAAGGATGTAGGGTATGTTTGAGCAACTTAACCCTATTTTCATCAAAATCATCAAGAATCCTCTCCAGGGTTTCAAAATAAAAACCCAAGTAGTTGAAGATTCAACCGTAGGTTTTGAAGTTGAATGCATATTTGGAATCCTAGGTCATAGGCTTCAATAGGCACCTATTTTCTTCCTAAATCAAGGTACGTGGGGGTTTTCCTAAAATTTAATGGGCATAGAAATCATGTTTTATGAAAGGGGTTTTGAAGTTTATGAATCAATCATGTTTTAAAAGTTTTGACGGTATTGTTTTGGTCTGTAGGCCTTTCTCCAAAATATATTTGAAATCATGTATATATGTACAAATGTGTTCAAGAATGGTTATTCAATTGAGAGCATGAATTATAATGAATCCCTCTCATTACATAGAATTTTTCTCATCTTCGTATGATATAAATTATTTTGAATGCATTTTGAAGAGTAACATATGAAATACTTTCACTTTTTCTATATTTTGACTATGATTTTTGAATATGAAAGAGTGGGTTGTGAATGTTAAATATACATATAATGAAAGACTGCATGGTTTTTCCAAAAGCAGGTGACCACCATATGTTTGATGAGAGTTTTTGCATGGTTTTGACTTGAGTTTTCGGAACATGAAATCTTTTATGCAAATTACATGTTTTGGGTGGTCTGAAACTATATTTTTTTTATGAAAGATCTAGCTTATTGCATTATGCCTCAGAAATAGAAATTGTAAGCCTTGGTGTGACGACACCAACTTAGAAAATGCCATGATAAATTCAGAACAGAATAAAATGCATGTTTGAAATCAGATTTATAGATTTTGTGATTAGAATGTTGCATGATTAGAAATGGTTAAAAATTGGGTAGAAAGAGATGTTAGGTGGTTCTCCGAAGAATGCATGAGTCTAGATACTCATTTTCCAAAACTGTGATTTACTTGTCCGGGTATATCTTATATTGTACTGGCATAGTGCCATGTGGTGTATAAGAATCAGAGACTCCAAACCTTGCGGCACACTCGGGTTGAAGGCTTCCCCGTTGAGTTGATGGTGGATTCCATATAGCCCATGGAATATCAGAAAATATAGGGGAGTGCCACCTAACTCAGAAGTAATACAAAAATGAAAAACTGTTTTTACAAGAATGATTTATGATTACTTGAATGATGCCCATGTGTTTCAAGAAACTATTTTATGCATGACGTTTGATGAAAAATTGCTCTCATCTATTTTATATATATGTTCAAGTACTCTATTTTGGATTGCTTCACATGCTAGTAATATTGTGCTGAGCCCCCCTCCCTCTAGGTTCTGAGGCACAGTCTAGGGGTCTAAATAAATAGTAGATATTTCAGATCGCAGTTCAGACTGTGTAGTGGTGCGCCTTCTATGATCCAGAAGGACTGGTTATTTTAGATAATAAGCTTTTGTTCTGTTTTGGTCTACTGAGGGCCTTGTCTCAGTTTTCAGACAGTTTGTTTAGTTCATAGTAGAGATTTCATAGACTGAGTCAGACATTATTGTTCAGATGTATCTTGGATTTTAGTTTTCAGTGTTATGATCACATTTAGGTTGACCATGTTTTCATAGTATTGTGAATCTTCTGCATTTCTTTTATCATATAAATTATATGCATGATTACCAGATATATAGGGGTGTTTCGGGCCTTCATGGTTCGAAATTCTTGTCATGGCTGGGGCCCCGGTTCAGGTCATGACACATCATGTGAAAATGAGGAAAATAACCTAACCTTGTATTATAAACTTCTTAACTTAATCATAAGAAGAAAGTGAAACCACCTTAGCTGCCAACACCTATGGCTCTCTCTACTTAATTTACTTGAAAAACACTCTAATATACTTATATATAAGAAGGAGAGAATATGATCTTATAGGTTTCTTTACAAGGATAAGTTTAAGAACACTAAGAACCCTATCGGGAAATTAGAGCTGTTGTTTGTTCTTGAGAGAGAGAAATATATATGAACTTGAGGAACATATTAGGCTGACAAAAAAACTGAGATATTTATAAGGTTTGGGTCCTTTAAATTCCTCATTTGCTAACTCTTTCCCCTCTTTATTTCTAGCAACTATTTTGAGTAATTGGGACACACAACTCTAAGTAGGTGATGCATCTACGTGGAAACTTTAATCACTTCATTGAGATTGGACACAGTAACCCTTAAATTTCCCATTCTTCTCATTTTCATTTGTCCTTTTTATCACTTAGTATGGGCCTCAATTGATCCATTGGTCAAAGTACTTACTTTGCCCTTTTATTTTGGTCAGTATACCCTAAGTAGGTGATGCACCTAGTTTTTACATTCTAGCTTAATTAAGTCAAGTAAGCAACTCACTAATTTTATTCCATATTCCAAATCATAATCCTTTTACCTCAACTTAAAACTAATATACACTAGGACCACTTTACACTTTAACATAAAATACCACCTTCTATTATCTTGAGTTCAAATATTTTTCTCTAGTTCATTTAGTTGTATATGTGTTGGCAGGTACGAGGTGTTATATCATTATCATTAGGATTATTCTTCCTCGTGTGAGAGGCACTTCTAGAAACAAGCTCAACCATAGATACTCTCCAAAAATTTTTCTAGAGTTCGCTTAGTAAATAAGACTATCCAAAATGTGTCAACTAAAAAAAGCACATAAACAAGCGTCTTATGTATAAGCAAGTGGACTAGACATGTAGTCACATAGTAAACGAAATGTAAAGTATTATTTATATGGACGGGTAGACTATATCATGTGCATAAGTGGACTAACACAAGAATACATCTACTTTATAAAATAAGCAAGTAAATATATGATGCATGGAAAAATTATCGATGGGGAATGTAATGCTTAAGCAAGTAGGTTATGACGCATGTGACATATAGCCAGTGGTCTTTAAAGGATATAACATGTGCAAAAGTGTCTTGTGCTATATATAACTCATGATCAAGTACTTATAATGTATAGCATATGAGCTATTAATCTATGATTCATTAAAAATATGTACAAGTTATAGTGGAAAATAATTGTTAAAATAGATAAAGTTCCTATCAAACATATAGCAATAACTAAGTACTATGAAGTAGATAACACCTAATGCAAGTGCTCTATTACATATATTAACATATTAGGTAATAATCAACAAAGTGCACATGATCTACAAACAGATAATCTATAGAATATTTGGCATGTATAAATTTATAAGCTACTAGAACCTTAAAAACTAAGAGACATCCTATAGAGCCACTCCATTATATCATAAATGCATAAGCAACTATAACCTTAAAATACAAGAGACGTCCTATAAAGCCACTCCATCATATCTTAAGTACAAGCATACTACCTTTAGTTTTAATGGTGTAGTATTGCTCGTGTTTGTATATTCACCTTAAACATATGCAGTTGATTTCCAGCAGTCTTTTAGCTCCTAAATATTTTTCTCACAATAATTTCGGCCATCAGAGTTCGTCATATAATGGAGTATATCCAAATATCAGGACAAGGGTAGAAGAAACCCCTTATAAATTATCACAGTAAGTGGGATTGCGGTTGCAATGTCTTTGTTATAGCCCTACGATACATAATTAAACTAGATAATCCAATGGGCAAATCAATAAATGAAGTTTAAACGACTCACTATCAATGATCCTTTACACATTGTCAATTACACATAATCAAAAACATTAGTTAGCTCAACAAGTAAGGTCTATCCGTGCTAATAAATTTTCTATTACGATATAAAAAGATATGATGCTCCAACCCATTTCTATGAAAAGGAACTTATAGGAACAATTATCATAGAATCAACTGATTGCTCTACTATGACCATACATTAAATGAACGTCATAGTAGTTTTATTTTAATGACTCCATACATATGCATAATGAACCATCTTAATTTAATATAAATTATCGATGTGACACTTGGAGTACCTCACAGGTCAAATTAACTTCTATTAAGGTGATTTTGATGGTGCTTTTACTCTAGTAGTTATTAAGATAGAGTAAAAAAAGTTCATATCAACACTAAACTTATTTCTCTATTTAACTAATGTTCAAAAGGTTGTTTAGGTCGTGCTTACGGTATGCCTTTACAGCTAGTTAATATTGAGTCGTTGATAGTTGTTTTTGACAACATATGCGTAATAATCATTCTCTATAATAAGGTCACAATCTATGTCACCTTTTCTTATAATACTCATATATGTCATTGTAATACCTCACAAGATTCTAGATGAGTTTCCAGTTATTCGTCACAAGTTTAGAAGTCTCGAAGCAATTATTTCACAGTAAGTACAAGAGACATGGCCATTTTAACAACCCAATATTTTAAAATTTTGATTTTTGGCCTTTCTGAGTTATAAATGTTGATTTATGAGTTAAAATATATTTAGGAATGTAAAACGGGTCAATCGGGAGAATTTTGGAATTTTCAGAAGAGGTTACTGCTGATTTTGGACAGTGGAAGCAATGAGCCTCCGCGATATTAGCGTGTCTAGAAGGATAGTCTCCCTGATACACAGTGCGTCATAGAAGATAGTCTTTGAAATACATAGTTTGTCACAAAGGATAACCTCAGGATAGACATCGTGCCACGCTATAGCATAAAATCATTCAGCCTTCATTTTGGGGTAAGGGGTATTTTGGTTTTTTTTCCTCTCTCTAAGCACCGAACTAACGACTTAAAACACAATAGGGCTAATATTTGCCCCATTCATCATCTGTTAATGATGTTCAATCTCCCCCCATTCTTAAAAACACAAAAATTAAAAGCTTCTTCCAAGAATTCATCATACAAGGTCTCAATTTCAAGCTTTCATCAAAATTTCAAGAGACTCTGGTATGTGGGGTATTCATAAATGGGTTCCTTCCATCCATTAGTTCCCAAAAATCCCTTATTTTTCATGTATAAACCCCTTACCCTCCCTTTATGAAAATTTCAATGTCAAGTATGAATTTATTCGCTTTTCTCTTAATAGTTTTGAATTCAAACCATGACAAGGTGTTTATCCCATGTGTATTATCTTTTTGCATGCTTTATAAACTCAGTTACCCATATTATGTTTAGTTGAACATCATGTTAATTTATCAATTGATGAATTGAACTATGTGAGCATGTTGTCCTTATAAGTTTAACATATTCACAAACTCATAATCATGAATTTCATCATTTTGTTGAAATACATCATGTTTTGCGTCTACAAATAATGAATTTCCATACAGTATTGTGTTGATGCTATTTTATTTAATATACTATTGAGTTCTGATGGGCTAGGAACACCCGATACCTTGATGTTTATACATGACATCAATTTCAAGTAACAAGTCAGTTAGATCATGATTTCACAATTATATTTAGATCATCATATACATGTTAAGAAATAATTAGTTATGAATCCTATTAAATTTTATCAGTACCAATGTCAGTTTAGTAGGGAGTAGGACTTATCACCAAGCGAACCTAAGGATGAAGACTCACCCACCAGTAGAGGACTTAGTAGAATTCCCTAAGATCCACAACTACATAGCCAGCATAGGTTATGTGATGTCACCATCCAATAGAGGACTGGAACTATCTTAGGGGTCGCCTGACATAAAGGCCTAACACCCTCGTCCTTCGATACATCAGATTAGTGGATCCACCTACCAATGTTAGTACCCATGAAAAAGTACAAACACCTTTCCAACTGAGGTTACAGGTTAGACCAGGATCAACTCAAATTGCGGCATGTTGGTTAGATAATGTCATCCACAGTATCAGTTTAGTATTCAGGTAATATCAACAAATGTTTGCATAACCAAGTTTTTAGTTTACCAACTATTCAGCCACTTTTATAATTTATTTCAGTACTGGTTTTACTTGGTCTTTCTTTTATTTTGCATGTTTACACATTCATGCTTAGTATTTATATGCACTTGTATTAGTCCTTATCTAAAAAACCCTACAAAATTTTAAGCTTAACTCAGTCCGTTAAAGCTTGAAAAGAGGTCCCAAACTTAGAAATTTTAGCTAAGTTTTTATACTTAGAATCATTTTTAAGCTTCATATATTGGTGATCCTATTTTACGACCCTTATTACCTTAAAATGTCGATCCTTGGATTAAATTATGATTAGGTGGGTCAATAGGTCACTCCGGGTGAGTTTTGTATTTTTCAGACCCGGTTTATATCATATTCAGGTGACCAAAATAGTGGATCAACGCAATCTCCATGCGTCTCGTTGCCCATCTCATTCACAGATAACTTTTCCCTATCATTTAGAGCAATTCTAGTAAATCAATGCAAATTTGATGCAGTGCGTTGGTCATTGCATTGATGCCATCGATTCGGTGTGTCGGTATGCGCGTCGCTGGGCACACTTTTTAGTTATTAATAGCCCGCATCTAACGGGGTAGTTGGGCTATTTTTCACCAGTATTCAGCCTCAAATACACGAGATTAAATTATTATTAGAGCAAACACAATCAATTTCTCTCAAATTTCTCTCAAGAACAAACCCCAGGGCTTTTGATTTCAAATTCAAACTTCAAGAACTCACCGTCAATCTTCACAAATTCAAACATCAAGGTATGTTAGGTATTCATCTAAGGGTTTCCTTCCATCCTTGGAGTTCAACAACTCCTTTTTTATTATAAGTTGGCTTCTTTTATGAAATTTATGTTCAATGTGATTGTATTCATGACTATGATATTAGTTGGGTTTAGAATCCATAATCAATTACAAGTTTCATGAGAAATAAATTGAATGTGTGTATTGCTCTATGGTTCCATGTTATAAACCCTTGAATTTGTGAGTTGGGACTTTAATCATGATGCTTGCATATTGTAGTATAGCCATGTGTATAAGTTATGCTCCCCAAGTGTTTGATTAATTGTTCATGTGAGTTGAGTAAAGAAATCATAACAAGTGAGCATGTATACAAGTTTATGTCATGCAAGTATTTGGTAAAATACCTCAATGAATAAATGGTGACAAAGTGACAAGTTATCATGTATTTAAGATTGTGCTATGTTTTACAATTTATGCTATCGAGTTCTGGGGTTATCTAAAATCCGATAATCTAGTTGTTTATCTAGATTTACAGTAGTGTCAGAATAGTTTCAGTGATGTCACGTAGAGTAGTATTCACTCAGTTACTGATCTCAGTGTATTCAGTCAGTTAACAGAATTCAACGTACTCAGTAAGTCAATAGAACTCAGTAAACTCAGTTCAGTTCAGTAAGACAGTCGATCAGTAACAGTTCAGTCAAGCCTAGTATATTTTAGAAATCAGTTCAGTGTTTATTCAGCTGGGAGTAGGAACCAGCACCAAGTGAACCCAATGATGGGTGTATTTCTGTTTGTAGAGGGTTTGTCCCTTAGTAGTAATCCCTATGTTACAAAATAATGTATCTAGCGCAGGTGGAGATGTCTTCCTGCCAGTCTAGGGTTGATACAATTTATATGAGTTTTTCTGGCAGTGAGGGTTGATAAAAAGGCTTCCTGTCAGAGAGGGTTAACTCATAGCCATTGTTAGTATCCCTTGGAAAGGTGCTAACACCCTTCCACCTGGGGTCACAGGTTGGACCCCAACTCAGTCATACTCAGTGTATGTTGGTTAGAGTAATACTTCAAAAATTTTAGTTTTTGACTCAGTGTAAAACCTCAGATCAGTTTGAAAATTAGGACTATCAGATATAGTTACCCAGCTCATTACAGAACTTAATTCATTTATATAGAATTAGGACTGTCAGAAAAAAACACTCAATTAATAGCAATATAGTATAAGTAAACTTAGATATCAATCATTTAGTTTTTAGAACTCATTAGCTAGTGTAAATGAAATCTCAGCTACAGTATATGAAGTTATGTGCATATCATTGCATAATTATTATCCATAGAAATTTCAGACATACATTCTCTTATTCAGTTATATTCATGTCATTCATTCAGTTATTGTTCATGCATATGAATGAATGCATTAATCCTTATCTCACTTAGCATACTAGTACATTCAAAGTACTGACACATAACTTTATTTTGTTCTATGATATCTTATATCATAGCTTCAGACGCATGGGCTTTTGGCCGCACTTAGCAGCCCAAACTTTCAGCAGCATACTTAGTGATGAGTCTTCATAGTTCAAGGACAAGGTTGTTATTTCAGTATTTTCAATATATTTTTAGTAGTCTGAATTAGCTAATGACTTGTCCCATCAGCTCCACCTTCAGACAATTAGAGTGTTTCGGACTGGAGTATTTACTAACAGATTTTCACTTCTCAGTATTTATTTTTAGTATTTAGTATTTTGATATTAATTTTGAACCTTATGGAAATTTTTTCCTAATTTTTGCATTGTACAATATTATTGTTCAGTGATTGCAGCAGGTACCAATCATGGGTTAGGTTGTGATCCTTTGAAATTATGAGCATTGTGTGGCATCCGAGGTGTAGACTTGAGGTATTACAAACTTTGCATCAGAGACTAAGTATCAACATAGTCCTAAGAAGTCTAAAAGTCGCATCTAGTAGAGTCTTGTGCATTGGTGTGTAGCGCATCATACTTATGAACAAGAGGTATGAGGACTTTTAGGAAAATTTTCCCTTCTTTCAGTATTCATATCATACGAGTGAGCATGATCTCTAGTTAAAGACTCAGTTTAATCCTTTTCTTACTTTTATTTATAGAATATGCCTCCCAAAAAAGAAAAATGGAAGAAGAACAGGAAATCAGCCAGCACATCTACCCGTTCAGGCAGATCCCCTGGATGAGAATATATCTCATGCAAAATTTAGAGCATCTTTCACCACTCTAGATCATTCTTTGGTAGATCAAAATGAATGCCCAGCTGTCGTTCTATCCAATCTAGTGGCCAATACTATTGTAGCTAGATTTTGAGAATTTAACTGAATGAACCCTCTAGCATTTACTGATTCTAAGTCAGATGAGGATCCTTAGGAATTCCTTAACCAGATGTCACAGATATTATGGGCCTGAAAGATAGTAAGAATGTTGAGTTGGAAGCATATCAATTACAAGATGTGGCTCACTCATGGTTCAAGCAGTAGAAGGCAGAAAGGACCACTGATGTAGGGCCCGTAGAATGGTAGGAATTTTCCACTGCTTTTCTGGACAAGTTCTTCTAACTGGAGTTTAGGAAAGCAAAGGTGTTGGAATTTATTAATCCAAAGTTGGTCAACATGACTGTGAAAGAGTATTCTCTTTAGTTTACTCAGTTGGCCAGATATGCCCTTCATTTGGTTGCAGATAGCAGATCTAAGATGAGTAAGTTTGTGTTAGGGGTGTCTAACAGTATGGTCAAGGAGTATAGGACAATAATGTTCATTATGGAAATGGACATATCTAGGCTCATCAAATAAAGGAGGCTAAGAATAAAGAGAAGGAGAGGGAGAACAAGAGAGCTAGAATAGGTAGCTTCAACATTACCTAGCCTAAGTCAGAAGGTGGAAATCATTCTCAGTTTTTCCTGAAATATTCAGTTCCAGCTCCGTCCTCAACTAGTTTTCCAGTGCAAAAATTTAGAGACAGCAATAAAAGTATGGCACTACTCCCTAAACTCCAGGGTAGTGTTAGCAGTGCCCGAACAAATTCCCTTTGTCAAAAGTGTTGCAGAAACCACCAGGGTATCTATAGGGATGGCAGTGATGTATGTTTTGGATGTAGCAACCTAGGCCACAGGGTCAGAGATTATCCTTACGTGGGTTCACAGAGTCAGCATATTTGTCCTCTGGCTCAGTTTGATCACCCAAATTAGTAGGGTGCCGCTTGCAGTGCCACTAGTGAGAAACTCCCAAATAGGCTTTGTGCAGTTCAGTCCCAATAGGATTAGGAAAGATCTCCTGATATGGTCACTGGTATGTTACAAGTTTATCATTTGCACATTTTTTCTTTGCTAGATCCAGGAGCTTCTTTGTCCTTTGTAACTCCTTATGTAGCTTTTGACTTTGGAGTTAGTCTCAAAATCCTAGCAGAACCCTTCTTAGTCCTTACCCCAGTGGGTAAATCTAGTATAGCCCGATGGTTACACAGGAACTATTCGGTTATAGTATCTTAGAAAGTCACTTAGTAGACCTAGTAGAATTAGAGATGACAGATTTTGATATCATTCTCGGCATGTATAGGCTTCATTAATGCTAAACTTCAGTGGGCTGCAGAAATAGAGTTTTCCATTTTTAGTTTCAAAATTAACCTGTTGTTGAGTGGATGGTTATTACTTCATCACTTAGGGTTCATCTTGTTTCCTACCTTAGGGCGAGTAAAATGATATCTAAGAGGTATGTTTATTATCTTATTCGAGTTAAAGACTCTAGATTAGATAATCCTAATCTTGAGTCAATTCTAGTAGCATATGAATTCCTAGATGTGCTTTTTAAAGATCTTCCAAGAGTCTCTCTCGAGCGGGAACATGACTTCGGAATAGACCTTCTTCAAGATACTCAGCCTATCTTTCTTCCATAATATAGAATGGCCAAGCAGAACTTATGGAGTTAAAAGAATAGTTGAACGATCTCCTCAATAAGTGATTCATCAGACCCAACATATTTTATTGGGGTGCACCATTTCTAATAGTGTATAAAAAAAATGGTTCTCCTAGAATATGTATAGACTACCATCAACTAAATAATATTACAGTCAAGAACAAGTATCCACTACCCAGAATCGATGACTTGTTTGACCAACTTCCGGGTACCAGTCACTTTTCTAAGATTGACCTAAGATCAGGGTATCATCAGCTCAGAGTAAGAGAATGTAACATTCTAAAAACAGCTTTTAGAACTCGGTATGGTCACTTCAAATTCTTAGTCATGTTATTTGGACTTACCAATGCTCCAGTAGCCTTCATGGACTTGAGCGATTGCATGTTCAAGTAGTACTTTGATATGCTTGTCATAGTCTTCATTGATGACATTCTTTTCTACTCCTACAGTAAATATGATTATGCAGACCATATCAGAATAGTCCTTCAAACTCTCAAAACCCAACAGTTGTTTGCCAAATTATGTAAGTGCTAATTTTGGCTAAGGTTAATAGCTTTTCCTTTTCATATAGTTTCTGCTGATGTCATTAGAGTTGATCCTCAAAAGACCAAAGTAGCGAGAAACTGGTCTAGACCCATCTCTCCATCAGATATTAAGAGTTTCTTAGGTTTGCCAGGCTATTACCAATAATTTGTTGAAGGATTTTTGTCCATTGCATCCCTCATGTACTAATTGACTCAGAACAAATTCAAGTTTTAGTGGTCAGATTCTTATGAGAAGTATTTACACGAGTTAAAGACTTGACTCACTACAGCCCTAATTTTGACTTTATTTGATGTCTTAGGTGAGTTTATGGTATATTTTAATGCTTCACGGGTTGGTTTAGGGTGTGTTTTGATACAGAGAGTTAAGGTCATAGCCTATGCCTCTAGATAGCTGAAGCTCTATGAAAAGAATTACACCACTCATGACCTTGAGTTAGCAACTTTTGTATTTGCCTTAATGCTTTGGAGGCATTATTTGTATGGTTTATATATAGCTGTGTTCATAGACCACAAGATCATGCAATATGTGTTTTCTCAAAAAGATCTGAACCTACATCAGAGAAGATGGTTAGAGTTGTTGAAAGACTATGAAATAAGTATCCTATATCATCCTGGCAAGGGTAATATACTGGTTGATGCTCTTAGTTGTATGTCTATGGGTAATGTTGCTCATGTGGAAGATGGTAAGAAGAAGTTAGTTCAAAAAGTTCATCATCTTTCCCAAATGGGTGTCCGTTTAGTCGATTCAGTAGAAGGTAGTGTGTGGGTGAAGCATAGTTTGAAATCGTCTCTGGTTTCCAAAGTAAAAGAAAATTAAGATAGACAACCCAGTCTAGTCAAGTTGAAAGAGTCAATCAGAGATCAAAAAGTAGAGGTTTTCTCCTGGGGGAGATGATGTGTTGTGTTTCCATGGTCGGTTATGCATGCCAAGAGCAAAAGAATTGAGGCATTCAATTGTTGCAAAAGTTCATACATCACGTTACTCTATTCATCTAGGGGCTACTAAGATGTACCACAATTTATGGGGGGTCTACTGGTAGAGTAGGATGAAAGGAGACATTGCAGAGTTTGTGGATAAGTGCTCTATATGTTAACAAGTTAAGATTGAGCACCAGAAATCTATTTGTTCCATGCAAGAGTTCAATATTCCCACGTGGAAGTAGGAGGAAGTAAACTTGGACTTTGTGAAGGGTTTGCATCGTACTCATTGTCAGCGCGATTGTATTTGGCTCATTACAGATAGGATGACCAAATCAACTCATTTATTATCAGTTCATACCTTTTATTTAGCCAAGGATTATGCCAAGCTCTATGTTAGAGAGTTAGTCAGATTGTATTGAGTTTCGTTGTCCATCATTTCAGATAGAGGTAACCAGTTTACCTCTTCTTTTTGGAAAGCCTTCCAAAAGGGTCTTTGTACCCAAGTTTACCTCAGTACAGCCTTTCACCCTTAAACAGATAGTCAAGCAGAAAGGACCATCCAGACTCTAGAAGATATGTTAATGGCGTGTGTCATTGACTTTAAGGGTAGTTGGGATCACCACTTGCCCTTGATTGAGTTCGTATATAATAACAATTATCATTCCAGCAGTCAGATAGCTCTTTTTGATGTGCTCTATAAGAGGAGATGTAGAGCTCCCATTAGTTTGTTTAAAGTGGGTAAGGTTACAGTGCTAGGGCCTGACTTGGTATTTGATGCCTTAGAAATATTTTAGTTGATCAGGGAAAGGCTTAAGATGGCTCAGAGCCAACAAAAATCGTATGCAGATGTGTGAAAAAAGGATCTTGAGTTTGAGATTGGTGACTTTATGTATTTGAAAATATCTACTATGAAGGGAGTGAAGAGGTTTGGCAAGAAGGGAAAACTCAATCACTGATATGTCGGTCCTTACCGAATTCTCACCCATTTTAGAAAGATAGTTTATTAGCTTGAGTTAATTTCAGACTTAGCTTCAGTGCACCAAGTGTATCATGTCTCCTTGATAAAGAAGTGCATAGGTGACCCAGCAGTTGTAGTCTCGATAGAGGGTATTGATATTCAGAACAGCCTCTCTTATGAGGAAATCCCAGTTGAAATTCTTGCTTTTCAGGTTCACAGACTAAGGAAAAAATAGGTTCCTTTAGTCAAACATCTTTACCAGAATTAGTCCATTGAGGGAGCTACTTGGGAAGAAGAAGCAGATATGCGGACCAAGTATCCTTACCTCTTCACCGAAAACTTAGACTCATCTTAAGGTAACCGTTTTCCTTGAATTCATATATTTTAATGCTCAGATTACCTTTACAACTCTATATTGATTCAGTTGTATTGCAATCTCATATCATGCATACCTTCATAAAATAACTCAATCATGTGTCATGTTTTCAGAACTCAACCATGCTTCAGTTCTTCACGTCTGTATGATAACTTAGTATATCAGTACTTTCAGTCATCTAATCATACTTCAGTTTTGCATGTTCAATATATATAATCTTAGTCTATCAGTTCTCTCAACTTAGTCAGTCTCATTCGAGGATTAATGTTCCTAAGGGGAGATATTGTAAGACCTCACAAATTTCTATTCTTAACTCAGTCCGTTAAATCTTGAAAAGAGGTCCCAAACTTAGAAATTTTAGCTAGTTTTTTATACATAGAATCATTTTTAGCCTTCATAAGTTAGCGATACTATTTTATGACCCTTATGACCTTAAAACGTCTATCCTTGGATTTAATCTTGATCAGGTGGGGCAATAGGCCACTCCTAGTAAGTTTTAAATTTTTTGGACCTTGTTTGAATCATATTCAGGTGACCCAAATAGTGGGTTGACGCAATCTCGATGCGTCGTATAGTCCATCACGTTGACAAATAATTTTTCCCCAGCTTTTAGTGCAGTTCTAGTGAACCAACACAACCTCGACACGGTGTATTGGTCATCATATTGATGCCATAGATGCAGTCCATCGGTATGTGCATAACTGGGCACACTTTTCAGTTATTAAAAGCCCGCCTCCAGAGGGGTAATTGGGTAATTTTCCACCCATATTCAGCCCTAAATACATGAGATTAAATCATTCTTATGGGAAAAAGACTCACTTTCTCACAAAGTTCTTTCAAGAACAAAACCTAACGCTTTTGATTTCAAATTCAAACTTCAAGAATTAACCGCCAATCTTCATGGATTCAAGCATCAAGAAATGATAGGTGTTCATCAAAGGGTTTTCTTCCACCCTTGGACTTCAAGAACCCCTTTTTAATTATAAGTTGTCTTCTTTCATGAAATTTATGTTCGACTAGACTGTATTCATGATTATGATGTTAGTTGGATTTAGAATCCTTAATCAATTACAAGTTTCATGAGAAATAAATAGCATGTGTGTGTTACTATATGGTTCCATGTTAAAAACACTTGAAATTGTGAGTTGGGACTTTGATCATGATGCTTGAATACTATAGTATAGCCATGTGTATAAGTTATGCTCCCCAAGTATTTGATGAATTGTTCATGTGAGTTGAGTAATGAAATCATAACATATTAGCACGTATATAAGTTCATGTCATGCAAGTGTTTGCTAAAATGCCTCAATGAATGAATGGTGAAAAAGTGACAAGTTATCATTTCTTCAAGATTATGCAATGTTTTACAATTTATGCTATTGAGTCCTGGGGGTATCTAATACCTGACAATCTAGCTGTTTACCTAGATTTATAGTAGTGTTAGAATAGTCTAAGTGATGTCACGTACATTAGTATTAAGTTAGTTATAGAAGTTAGTGTATTCATTCAGTTAACAAAATTCAGCGTACTTAGTTAGTAAATAGTACTCAGTGAACTCAGTTCTGTTTAGTTAGACAGTTGATCAATAATAGTTTAGTAAAGACTAGTACAGTCTAGAAATCAGTTAGTTTTTATTCGGTTAGGAGTAGGAATCAGCATCGAGTGAACCCAGGGTTGGGGGTATTTCTATAAGTAGAGGGTATGACCTTTTTTAGCAATTCCTATGTTATTGAACTATGTAGCTAGCATAGGTTGAGATGTCTTCATGCCAGTATAGGGTTGATACATCTTGTATGAGTTTTACTGCTAGAGAGGGTTGATGAAAAGGCTTCCTATTAGAGAGAGTTAACTCATAGCCATTATTAGTATCCCTTGGAAAGGTGCTAACACCCTTCTAACTGGGGACACAGGTTGGACCCCAACTCAGTCATACTTGGGGCATGTCGGTTAGATGAATACTCCCTTAGTTTTAGTTTCAGACTCAGTATAAAACCTCAATTCAGTTTTAAAATTAGAACTATTAGATACAGTCACCCTGCTTAGTACAGAACTCAGTTTAGTTCTACAGAATTAGGACTATAAGAAACAGTCACTTAGTTAATTGTAATACAGTATTAGTAAACTTAGATATCAGTCATTCAGTTTTCAGAACTCATTATCTAGTGTTAATGAAATCTCAGTTTTAGTATATGTAGTTATGTACATAGCAGTGCATAGCATTGCATAATCAGTATCTACTACAATTTTAGATATAAATTCTCTCATTTAGTTCTATTCATGCCATTCAGTCAGTTATTGTTCATGCATATGAACCCATGCATTCAGTCTTACCTCACTTATCATACCAGTACATTCAAAGTTCTGGTGCATACCTTTCTTTTGTGCTATGATGTCTTATATCATAGTTTGAGACGCAGGGCTCCTGATCGTACTTAGCAGCCCAAACTATCTACAACAGCCTTAGTGGTGAGTTATCATAGTTTGAGGACAAAGTTGTTATTTCAATATTTCAAATATATTTTTAGTAGTTAGAGTTAGTTGGGGAATTGTCCCATCAGCTCCACCTTCAGATAGTTGGAGTCTTTCGGACCAGAGTATTTATTGACAGATGTTCTGTTCTTCAGTATTTTGTATTTTTATTTTAGTAGTTAGCCTTATGGTAGTTTCTACCTAATTTCCACATTATACTGTATTATTGTCCAGTCATTGCAGAGGGTACCAGTCATTAGTTAGATTGTGATTCTTTGAGATTAAGAGCACAGTGTGGCATCCGGGATGTAGTCTTGGGGTATTACATTTTCTCAAGTACCAGTACATTAAAAGTACTAATTACATACTCCCTTTTACACTATGTTGTCTTATAACATACGTTGAGATGCTCTATTACCTGACCACCCTTAGTTAGTTATGTTCCACTCAAAAACTATTGTGGTGAGTCCTAATATATTGAGAACAAGTTATTTGCAGCTATTTCCAATACTTCCATTATTTCAATCAGTTAGAGTTAGTTGGGGTTTTGTCCTATCAACTCCTCATGCTTTAGAGGCTTTATGATAATCAAACAAGTTTTTAGTTATATTAGTAGTTCAGACATGTTATATATTATTTTAATATTACATATTGATAGAAATTCTCATCAGTTTAGGTTTTGCATATGATGTTTTATTATTAGTTTATTCAGTGCTCACAGTAGATACTATTTCATGGGTTTTCTTGGGTCACTTTTTTCCTTAAGCACCGTGTTATGACTTGAGGGTAGTCTAAGGACGTGATAAACTTGGTATCTAAGCCTTTAAAGTGTCCTACGGTGTCTGAAAGCCATATTGAGTAGTGTTTTGTGCATGGGTATAAAGCATACCACAGCTATGGACAATAGGCTATGGGATGTTTTAGGAAGGTTTTACTTCTTTTAGTATTTATGTCATTAACTCTATTGTATTTCCTTTTCTAACTCGTCCTAAATCCATTTACAATAAATGCCTCCAAGAATAAATAACAAAAGAAGGAACGATGATCAACCCACACCCTCTGGTTAAGAATACCCTCTAAATGAATATGTTTGTTATGCCAAATTCAGGACCACTTTCACCGTTCTGGCCTAGACCATGACTGCTCAAAATAACCACCATGCTATTGCCGCAGCCAATCTAGTAGTGAGTATAACCACAACTAGGATTCGAGACTTCACTCGGATGAATCCTCAATTATTTTTTGGATCCAGGTTTAAGAAGGATCCGCAGGAGATTCTAGATGGAGTACAGAAAGTGGTAGATATTATGGGTGTTACTGATAGTGAGAGTGCTAATTTATCCACCAACCAATTACAAAGAGTGGCTCATACTTTGTTCAAGAATTAGAAGTAGGACAACGGTGTTGAGGCAGAACCTATATAGTTGGAAATATTTATCATGCCCTTCTTAGATAGATTCTTTCACCTTGACTTAATGAATTCCAAGGTGCATGAGTTTTTAAATATGAAGCCAGGTAATATATATGTCAAGGCGTACTCACATAAGTTTACCCAGTTGGCAATGTATGCTCTGACTATGGTGGCTGATTCTAGGGCCAAAATAAGTATGTTTTAGTCTAGTGTGTTAGATGGTGCAATCAAATAGTTTAGAAAAGCTATGTTGATTAACGAGATACCTTTCTAGGTTTATGGTTTATGCTTAACATATTGAGAAAGAGAATGTCAAGGAGAAGAAAAGGGAGAATAAGAGAGCCAGAATTAGTAGCTTCAACATCTCCTAACAACGGTCTGATGGTGGGAATTTTTATTAGTTCCACAAGAAATTTTCATCTCTAACCCCATCTTTATCCAATACGCCAGTGCTTAAGTTCAGGTAGGATAATCATGATAGAGCGCCAGATTCTAAGTCTCAGGGTAGCATATATAGTGGTCACACCTATCTACTTTGTAGTAGATATGATAAGATCCATTAGGGAGAGTACAGGGAATGCAGTGATGTATGTTTTGGATGTTTCAAGCCAGGATACAAAATCAGATATTTCCCAGTGGTTGCCCAAAATAGAAAGGATTTTCCTTAATGGGTCAGTCTAATCATTCATCATCTCTAACAAGTTCCCCAACTCAGCAAGACACCATATCCAATGCCACCAGTGGGTATGGTACGAACTAACTTTATTCTTTCCTAACATAACAAGATCAGAAAAGTTCCCTTGATATGGTTACAGTTACAAGTCTTCCATTATCATGTTTATGCATTGTTATGCCCAGAGCATTACTTTTTTTTGTGATTTCTTATAAGGCTTAGACTTCGGTGTCAGTATCGACATATTAGTAAAGCCCTTCTAAGTATCTATCCAAGTGGGTAGCTTTATTGTAGCCAAATGAGTTTACAATACTTTCCCTATCATAGTTTCTTAGAGAGTCACTTTAGTTGACCTTTTGGAGTTAGAGATGACTGATTTTATTGTCATTCTCAACATAGGTTGGCTCAACTCATGCTATACCTCAGTTTACTGTAGAAATAGAATAGTTTATTTCAGTTTCACAATGAACCTACTATTGAATAGATGGGTAGTACTTCAGTACCTATATGTCGATTTGTCTCTTATGTTAAGGAAACAAAGATGATATCCAAGGGATTTATTTACTATTTCGTTTAAGTCAAGGACTTAAATTCTGAAACTCTGAGTCTCGAGTAAATTTTAGTTATGAATGAGTTTCCAGAAGTGTTCCCTACAGATGTTCACAAAATTCCTCCGATGTCAGTAATTAACTTTGGAATACATCTCCTTCTAGATACCCAACTTATCTCAATTCCATCTTACTATATATCTCTAAATGAGCTGAAGGAATTTAAGGATCAATTTAAAGATTTATTAGATAAGGGTTTCATTAGGCCTAGTGTTTTTCCATGGGTGCTTCACTTCTTTTCTTGTATAAGAAAGATGGTTCCCTCGTAATGTGCATCGACTACTTCCAATTGAACAAAGTTACAATAAAGAATAAGTCTCCTCTCTTTAAAAATAATGACTTGTTTTACTAACTTTAGGGTGCAAGCTATTTTTCTAATATAGATCTGAGATCCAGGTATCATCAGCTTTTAATCAGAGATTGTGACATCCAAAAGACAATTTTCAAAACTCGGTATAATCTCTTTAAATTTATAATTATGTCTTTTGCACTAAGGAATGCCCTTACGGATTTTATGGACTTGATGAATAGGGTGTTCAACCAGTACTTAAACATTTTTTTATATTTTTCATAGATGACATCCTCGTCTATTCTCGTTGTAAAGGTGATCATGAAGACTATTTGAGGATTGTATTACAGACCCTTGAAGATCGCAAGTTATTCGCTAAGTTTAGCAAGTCCGAATATTGGTTGAGATCAGTAGCTTTCCTTGGTCAAATCATTTCTTGTGATGGCATTCCAGTTGATCCTCATAAGACTGAAGTAGTGAGATACTATCCTAGACCCACTTTTCCATCAGATATCAGGAGTTTATCAGGTTTATCTGGTTACCACAGATGGTTTCTTGATAGATTTTTTAATTTACAATTCCCATGTCCCGACTAAATAAGAAGACGATCAAATTTTAGTGTTCAAACTCCTATAAGAAGAGTTTTTAAGAGTTGAAGACTCGACTCATTTTTGCCCTAGTATTGACTCTACCATATGGTTCAGATATGCTTGTAGTTTATTTTCATGCCTCTAGAGTTTTTCTTTGTTTTGTATTGATGCAGCGAGGTAAGGTAATAGTGTATGCCTCTAGACAGCTTAAACCCTATGAGAAAAATTACCTGATCTATGATCTTTTGTTGGCAGCAGATGTCTTTGCCTTACAAATTTAGAGGCATTACCTTTATTGTGTTCATGTTGATGTGTTTATGGATCATAAGAGTTTAAATTTTGTATTAAGTTAGAAGGGTCTAAATCTTTTCTAGAGAAGGTTGCTCAAATTGTTAAATTACTATAATATGTATGTGTTTTATCACCTACGTAGGGCCAATGTAGTGGCCAATTACCTTAGTAAATTGTCTATGGGAAGTGTTACACATGTTGAAGAGCAAAAGAAGGATTTATTCTGTAAGGTTCGACAATTTACTAGATTAGGTGTTCGGTTGGTTGATTCGGGCAAAGGTAGAATATGGGTTCAGAATGGTGTGTAATCTTCAATTGTAGCCTAAGTGGAAGAAAAGAAATACAAGGATCCTAATTTAGTCAAGTTTAAGGAGCAAAATTAGTATCAGGGGGTTGAGTGTAATATCCCGAAAATAGATCCCGAGATGTCACATGGTGTTTAGTACCACAAGTGATCCCAAGCTAACCCATGAGCTGGCTTACTGATAAGCAACTAATTAAACATGTATAAAATAATAGAGTTTATTGTACAGAAACATAACCATGATGGAATTTGAGAAAAATACAATACTGGTACACTTGTACATTCTGATAAAATCTAAAAAGAGGGACTAAAATTACATAACTTAGTCTAATGACATCTGTGAAGCCTCTACTATACTAAATATAGATAGCTGGGACATGACCCCCCTCTATTCCAAATCAGTACGATTAAATAAATACAATAAAATACTGCTCAAACTATATAACTGACTGAGCCCTTCAATCAAGATGACTCATCACCTGGTGATTAGAAGCTGCAATCTGTCTGACTAAGGTATACATGCTACAACTGAACGGATACCTACATTATAAGGCAATGTAGCATATAGACATATATATAGATCAGTAATTTGATGATGTACTGAGTATATGGGGGTGAATACATAAGTAAAACATCATCTTATCATCATAATTTATAAAACAATGCATGGTAAATGTAAATGACTCACATAAGCTAGAATATTTGAAATACTGAAATATATAGCAAAAAGGAGTAAAACACACTTTGTAAATCTCATGAGCCATAACATTTAGTTCTGAAAGTTATACTTGTATTTTCTTTTTAAATCATATTATCTAAGTGTAGAAAGGACTCACTCTTAAATCAGAAATCTTAAGCTATTATCTTTCTATAAAGCATAATCTGAGTAAAATTTGTAAGCCTTTACACTTGGTTTTTCTAAAAGCTTTTCTGCAAATCATTTTCTTTAACTAGCACGAAAAATACTTTAAAATGATTTTTCTAATGGAAAAAACTTATCTTCAAGATTTAAACAAATAGACTGTTTTAAGAGTATGGGACAACTTTTGGGAGGTTCTTTTAACCGACATACACCATGTGAGCAGCCATGGAGTCCCACATCGTTCCCCTATTAGTTAGGGTTGTTATACCCTTGCCATCGTAATAGAACTTCTTATCTTAAGTGATCACAATCTTAGTCATCTATGTAGAAGTGGAAATAATCTTAATCTTATGGTGGAACGTAGTTCTGGGGTATGAAACCATAGTAACTTACTCATCTCGGTGATAAATAGTACTCCCATTCTTATGCTCAAAATTCTAAGAAATCCGCTACAAAAATAGTACAAGGTTAAATCTTAAGTTATATGAGCAAAGTGGATTCTTTATCTTAGCTTAAGACCAAAAGGTCAAATTTTTATCAAAATCTTAGAATAATCTTATCTGAGGGTGCTCATAGCACAAATAATCTCAAAATAAAAATCTTAATTAAGGCATACTGACCCATGCATGAATCTCATGTTAAAACTTCATAAAATTCATGCTTGATAGTATAAGCATTTATAATTCATCATAAAATCTGAAAATGTCAGCATTATGCATGAAAATATGAACATAACCATGGAATTTAACTTCTAAACCAATGGAAATCTCATAATCTTTTTAAATAACAATAATGGGTGTAAATCCTAACTTGAATTTCATCGAAATCATATAAAAATTCAGCAAAATTTTTGTATGGAAATTCATATAAAAATTATGTGGGCAAAAAGACGAAAGGATTGTCTTTGTTCATAACCCCACATACCTCAATTGATGATCTTAGATGCTAAAACTTTAATCCGGGATCTCTATTGATGCTTTGAAGATGAATTCTTTGTGTTCTTGTATTGAGAATCCTTAATCTTGAATTTCTTTTGAGAACTAATAGAGGAAATTGGATTTCTTGTGGAGAAAGTTGATGATCTAGGGTTTTATTTTACTTCAGATATAATGCTTTGATTTGGGGGAAATTCAATAAAGAATGACTTGAGAATGATTTTAGGGATTAAATCGCTCTGGATAAAATAAAATTATGGTAAAAGGCCAATTTAACCCTGGACGAAGCTTTAAATTTCCATAAATTTTTTTTGAAATAGGCACTTGGAGCGATGCACTATAATCATATTGGGCCACTATAAATAGACAACTGGGAACTGAGGGCTTGGTGCGACGCGGAGGAATCATGTTGCACTTTTTAAATGTCATTTTAACCACCAACGCGATGCGGTAAGATCATGTTAGGCTACTGGATTTTGACAAATGGGAAAATGAACCATTCCGTTATGTGCCAATATCGTGGAGGTTAACTGAAATTGACGATTTCCATTTTTGTCTTCCCCGCGACGCACTGAAAGTCCAGGTGGCACATTTTCAACTTCTCAACCGAGTATCGGATTTAGGCGAATTTGATATCGATGGGAAGCTTATTCAATCTCCCATTATATTCACCGAGGATCCACTAAGATGTTTCATGATTTTCAGGAAGTTTATTAGTGGAATGGTATGAAGAAAGATATTGCAAAATTCATGGCTAAGTGTTCAATTTATCAGCAGGTTAAGGTTGAGCACCAAAGGCCTGGTGGTATACTTTAGGAGTTCAGAATCCTGACTTTGAAGTGGCAGGTAGTGAACATTGATTTTGTTATAGGGTTACCTCATACGTATCGTCAGAATGATTCATTTAGGTTATTGTAGATAGAATAACCAAGTCAGCT
This sequence comes from Capsicum annuum, assembly GCF_002878395.1. Lineage (NCBI taxonomy): Eukaryota > Viridiplantae > Streptophyta > Magnoliopsida > Solanales > Solanaceae > Capsicum > Capsicum annuum. The sequence continues at coordinate 104,512,666 of NC_061121.1, read as the reverse complement.
AATTTTATTCCAATTCATACTTTCTATTCAGCTGAGTATTATGTTGTACTCTATCTCATGGTGTTTGTAGGATTCTATGGGGTTCCACTGACCATCATATTAGATAACGAATTATGCTAGACTCCATCTCATCTTACCTCTCATATTTGGAAGGCAAGTGTCTTGCAACCCAAGTCTATCTCAGAACATGTTTTCATCCTTAGAAAGATGGTCAGGCAGAGCTGACCATTCAGACCTTAGAGAATATGTTGAGATCTTGTGTTATTAACTTCAAAGGTCATTGGGATGCCCGCTTACCTTTTATTGATTTTTCCTTAGATAACTCCATTAGAGGGTTTCTATAAAAGGAGGTGTAGATCTTTTATTTGTTAATTTGAAGTCGGTGAGACTTCTTTTATAAGGACAGATTTAGTGTAAGAGGCATTGGATAAGCTCAGTTGATTCGAAAAAGGATGAAAATAACTCAGAGCAAACAAAAATTTTATGATTATTTAAGGAGAAGAGATCTTGAGTTTGATGTTTGTCACTTGGTATATTTGTAAATTTCACCTATGAAAGTTTTGAAGACATTTGGTAAGAAGGGGAAGCACAGTCCCCGCTATGTTGGACTATATAGGATTTTGAGCCATTTTGGGAAGGTATCTTATGTATTGGAGTTGCCTGCAGAATTGGCATCAGTGTATTTGGTGTTTCACATCTCTTTGCTAAAGAAACACATTGGTGACCCAAATTATGTCATTCCTTTAAAGAGTGTGGGTGTGAAAGATAGTCTTTCCTACGAAGAAGTCCCATTTGAAATTCTTTACCATTAGATTTATAGGTTGAGAAATATAGAAGCTTTCTTACAAAGTATTTGTGGAAGAATCAGTCCGTTGATGGAGCAACTTGAGAAGCAAAAGCCGATATGTGAGCCAAGTATTCTGATATTTTCTTTCTGAATCCATATTTAGCTTGAGGTAATCATTTTTCTTAAATTGATTCTCTTATTTTGTATCTCGGCTATCCAACCATCCTCAAGTTAAAGTATGCATTCATAAATTCAGTTCAGTCCATGCTTTATGTTTTAGTTATTTAATATGATTCAACTCAAAAATATTGAATACATGATCTCAGTCTTTCTAGTATCTTAGCTAAGATAGTTTCATTCGGGGACCAATGATCCGAAGGGGGAGATATTATAATACCTCACAAGATTCTAGACAAGTTTCCAGCGATTTGTCACAAGTTTAGATGCCCCAAATATATTACTTCACACTAAGTACAAGTGACATGGCCATTTCAACACCCTAAGATTTCAAACATTTTATTTTTTGCCTTCCTGAGTTCAAAACATTGATTTATTAGCTGAAATATGTTTAGAAATGTTAAAAGGGAAATATGGGAAAGTTTTGGAATTTTTGGAAAAGGTTCGAGGTGATTTTCGACCATAGAGCCAGTAAGCCTCTGCAATTTCCACATTTCATAGAGGATACTATCCACAATACATAGTGTGCTATGGAGGCTAGCTCCGTGAAAGACACCGTGCCATGCTATAGTACCAAATACGGAAGATTTCATTAAGGTGAATGGTACATTTGTATTTTCCCCTCTCCCTAAGCACCCGACTCATGACTTAAAAATAAAGAATGGCATTACTTGCACCATCTATCATTAGTTAACGACGTTCAATCTCTACCCATTCACAAGAACATAAAACTTAAAATCTTCTTTCAATAATTTATCATCCAATATCTCATTTCCATTTTTTCTTCAAAAATTCAAGCAACTCAAGAATTTAGGGTATTCATTAGTGGGTCCTTCAACCCATTAAGTCCCAAGAATCCCTTTTTTAAAAGGATAAACCTTTTTCCCTTTTATATATAAATCTCAATGTCAAGTACGAATTTATACACTTTTCTCTTTATCGTTTTGAATTCAAACCATGACAAGGCCTTTTCCCCATGTGAATTATGTTCTTACATTCTTCATAAACTTAGTCACCCGAATCATGTTCAGTTGATACCATGTTGATTTATCAATTTATGGACTGAACCCTATAAGCTTGTTGTCCTTAAAAGTTTAACATATTTGCATACTCATAATCATGGATTTCTTAAGTTTGGTGAAATACACTATGTTTTAGGTCTACAAATCATGAATTTCCTTATAGTATTGTGATGATTCTATTGTATTCAATATATTATTCAGTGTTTGTAATTTATGAATGCCTGATACCTAGATGTTTATGCATGATTTTGATTTCAAGTAACAAGTCATTCTGATCATGACATTACCATCATATTTTAATTATTATATACATATTGTGAAATTATCAATTGTGAATCCTGTTACCTTTGATCAGTACCATTGTCTGTTCAGCTAGGAGTAGGACTTAGTACCAAGCAAACCTATGAATGAAGGCTCACCCACCAGTCGAGGACTGAGACATTTAGTAGAAGTTCCTATTCTATAACTATGTAGCCAGCGTAGGTTATGATATGTCACCCGTTAGTAGAGGACTGACACTCTCTTAGGGGTCACCCTTTAGTAGAGGACTGACATCCTTATCTGTTTGGTACATTCGATTAGTGAATCCACACAGCCAATGTTAGTACCCGTGCCAAGGTACTGGCCCCCTTCAAACTAGGGTTACATGTTGGACCATGATTAGATCAAATTGTTGAATATCAGTTACTTAATTTCTCCATAGTTTCAATTTAGTATTCAACTTATTTCAACTCTGGTTTGCATGACCAAGTGTTCAGTTTACCAGATATTTAGTATGTCAGTTACATAAATTCTTTCTGTATATGGTTTACTTGGTCCTGCATTAGTTTTATATTTTTACGAATTCATGCTCAGTATCGACATGCACTACAGTTAGTGCTTATCTCATGTACCAGTACATTCAAAGTACTGATCATATATTATTCTTTGTTCTATTTAGTCTTATAACTTAGGTCCAGATATTCAGTTCTCCGATCTACCTTAATTAGTTCAGTGCCACTCAACAGTAGTTATGGTGAGCCCTTATTTATCGAGAACAAGTTATTAGAAGTTATTTTCAGTACTTCTTTTATTTTAGATAATCAGAGTTAGTTGGGGGGGGGCGGGGGGGGGGGTTTCCGATCTACATCTCATGCTTTAAAGGGTTTCAGATATTTAAACTTGTTTTTTATTTTATTAGTTGTACAGACATGTTAATTATTGTTTTTGTATTACATCTTAATAGACTTTCTTATTTGTGTAGCTTCTGCATATGATGTTTTAATATTACTTTTTTTTGTTGCTCATAGTAGATACTATTTCATAGGTTAGCCTAGGGTCCCTTGTGGCCTTAAGCACTGTGTTACAACTATAGGGTAGTCTCAGGTCGTGATAGTTATCTTTCTTTATTAATACGATAATTTACTCACCTCATCTCCCATTTTATGATATACAAATATCGTTCTTTTTGTTTTTTCATTTAACTAATTACTCTGGTACTAATGATTGGTTAACACTATGCCCACCTCTATACTTATTATTCTAATAGCTCATAACTTATGTCTAACCCCTTAAAATTTTTAAGCTTAATCTTTAGTGACATTCTAGTCTATAACTAATATATACATATATATATATATCAAAATAGAGCTCTATTATACATAATCTCCCTATATGAAACAATTGAAACACTTATCTTTTGAGTTTACTAACCACGGAAAGGACCGTATATTTAAACCTATATGGTATGGTTGTATACACATATATTATAACTTTACCTACTAACAAAGCCAGGACAATGAGAAAACAACTGGGCTCTATCGACCAACCAATAGTATCCCTAACTTATCATTGTGGTATATTTACCTACTGGACTATGCTATGTCATATGTTTTAACTAACAAAAATCTTAATCAACAACTTTTATCTCAAACACATGCATAACACTAAATATTCTAAATATCTTACTAACAAAGTACTACATGCCATTTATTGGTTTAATCCTTATGATCATTGGAGGAGCCATGTTGATGAAATCTTATATTCAAGAATCTATCATATCTTCTTAAGAAGATATGTTAGGAAATATTGCAACCCATATCTATTAAAAAATTTACTGTGTAGCATATGAATGGCCAGGTTATATCTTGCTCAAATGTACTAGGATGATACAAATGGTAGGAATATTGATGTAGATGTAAGTAACACAAAACCTCTAAAAGAGTTTCTATAAATTTTTATGACAAGAGAATTTTCTCTGATGATTGACTCAAATCCTAACCCTTTAACACATTTGAATTTAATCGTAAGATGCATATCTAAGATGACATGTATCATAGCATATGTGGGAATAGATTTCCTAATAACTTTGTTGTTCTATTTAGATTATGAAAAAAGATCCAATTTCATAAATTTCCAATTATCCCCAAAATTATAAATTTGGCATGCGACACATTTGTAAGTATCTACTAATCATGGATTTATGGATTCCCTAGGATGACCTACTATAAAGGACTTCTATCATACGTTAAGTTCCACTAAGATGGACAAGCACTCAATTCCCTAAAGGCCCAAGAGAATGAACTTATGACTTTTACTTGCCATGTACTACGATAATTATAATGCTTGATGAGTATATGTAAAATGCCCTGATAACAGTCCAAAATAGGTATGCCCAAAATAGAAGTACATGACTTGAACATTGAGGTTGTATTTACTAGAAAATAAGACACAAGTACTATTTACTTTACCATTAGTAACAAAGATTCTAAAAGATATACAACTTATCTTAGACTGGACAGGACTCCGTCATACCCTTACTTTTGATACAATATCAAAATATGTAATAAAGACTCGACAAAGTCCCTAATAATTTTGGATAGTAAAAAAGCCATTGAGTATCATGTTCTTATATTAGGGAGATCTATTAACTAGAGTACATGTACTTGTGGCATAAAACACAACATCCCAGATACGGGACATAAATATGAAAGAATGTACTAAATATGTAAGGCATAAAGTAACTATATATAAAATAAGATCTCAAATTAAACTAGGTATAAATATATAGATAATGATAAAACAACACCATTGCTCATACTTGTGGAATCATGTACATTAAACTTTTTCTTTACTTTTATATCCTTTGCTATATAAAATTTGTAAGGCATCTAATATAATGACAAACTAACCAATTATTGAAGAGGATAACCATGATAGGTATTTTAACACCTTGGATATTTTCCTTATAAAAATACAAATTGAGATCGACCCATTATAAGTATTACAACCCGCAGGATACCACCTATAAGTACAGAGAATGGGATCATCCTAAGCTAAGTATTGACCCTTGACATACTACCCATAAATATATCAATTGGGATTGACCAATGCAAGGATTTTGTTGCTGAGCTATCGCCCAAATTTCATGTATTTGGATCATCCCTGTAATAACCCTTTAGGTTATTTTTCATATTTCAACTTATTTTTATCATTTGAGCTTTCCTATAGATACTTCAATACATTTATTACTTGCTAGAACTAACAATCTGATTATGGGTAGTTCATTTGTTTTTTAGAAATAATTTCTATTTTTGAAGTCTCTACTTGTTCGAACTAGCTACTTGGTAAAAAATTCAGTCAAATATCTCGTATGCCAATTATAATTTTTCCAACAGCTTCAAAATGTTGATTTTAAGTGAGGAGGACTCTTGATTTTGCTACCAAGGCACTAGAGCTCCTTTTGACCTATTCATCAAAAAGTTAAAAGAATAAAATATAGGTGTGGGACGCACTTTTATTAGAAACAACCTTCGATAGATATTTCTACTCTTCCATTAAGTTTGAAAGGTCAAATTATATATGGTATCATAGTTCATTTGCATATACAGGATTTTGGATGAATCCTAAGGGATTGGCGGAGACTTGGAACTAGTGAACTCATTATAATGAACTAGGGGTCATAATAAAGAAAACTTTGGTAGGCCAGCAACTTCCATGATGGTGGGCATATGTCACAAATATGAGTTTCCTAGCATCCACTATTTATAGAGATCATAAAGTGTCGAGTCATGATAGTGATACCAGCGCAACTGGGATGGGTATAAATAGACAATTTTTAGCTCACTTTTGCCCATCAATCATCCATTCTCTTGACACTAAAACCCTAAGTAATGGAAAATCTTTGTATTAAAGTTCGTGTGTGAATTGGGAGCTTGGGCAACAATTATTACATAACTTTTTTTAGATTTGAGGTGAGATTTTCCTAATTTCATAGTTTATTTTCCCCTATTATTTCCCATAATCCCTAATCCTTGGATTTTTATGTTTAGCATAAATATACCTCAGATTTCGCCCATTATTAACTAGATCAATCCTTTGAGCATGAGGAAATATGGGGTTGACTTTAGAAATATGATTTCCGTAAATGGGACTAACATGGAATCTTGGAGCATTTTTGGAAACGAAGTACAATAGTGTAAAATGGCTATCATTATTCTCGTGTTGATGAGTAGATTGTGATTTTGATAGCTTGGTATCTTACATTAGCTACTCAAAAAAGTAAGTCGGTGATTTAGTGGATTCTTTGAGCTTTCTTTCATGTCCAGGTAAGCTAGGTTTTCCCCCATGATATATTGACATGTGCCATAGTATATTTATGAAATTATGTTTTATTTAGGATGGGTTTTAGGTGTTTTATATAAAATTGGAAATACTTATGTTAGTTGGACCTACTAGGCCATTTGAAAACCATAATTTAGGTGCTTTGTCGTAGTTGCCTTAATCAAGAGTAGAATTTCCATCTTAGTGGTAATTAAGGCTACTTTGTTATCTAAAAGTTGATTTAGATACCTTAGCTTAGTCCACAGTAGAATATGCCTAGTAGAGAATTTTGAGAATTTAAAAGTGGGCCTTTTGACAAACTCAGGCTAACAATCATGTTAGATATTGAAAACCTTTATCACTCTTGTTATACGTCAAGAAATTACTTATTAAGTAAATATTGAGAAACATAGGAACTTGAAGATGATGATGGGTTGAATGTTGAGAGTTGAAATTTATCAATTATGCTTATGATTATGCTATTACTAATGATATTTAATATATGATTACCAGTTCAAGTCTAAACATTGATTATAATATTTATGATATACTTAACGGGTCATGTTCAACTATTGGTAATGATATGATGATATACTTACCTATTTGAATCAGAATATTTATAATGACATTAATGACATATATACTTGATTGAAATCCGGAAGATTATTATGATAGTGATTAAATGATTACTGATTTGATTTTAGATATTATTATCATATTAATTGTGATATTGGTATTATGATATCGGTGGTATTGATGTTTATAATTTCCATTTTGAAAAATAAAATTAATGATATGGGTATCGATTTTGAGTTAGAAGTTGGAATTACTGCAATGTGGCATGAAGTAGATAGATTTTGGTAGTACCTTGATTGATTTTAAATGATGGTGATTCAAATTATATTATCTTTATGTGTATCCTCAGGCTTATGGGGTCATGGGCTGGGTGATTTACTTAATCGTACTTATTGGCCTATGGAGGCCAGTTTGGTAGTGATAATCTCTTGTATTTGATCCTTCACTTTGTGTTATTATTTAGATTATTTACTTATTTATGTACAGTGATATTTAAGTTGATTCTAGTTTGTCTCTACCTTGACTTAGTTATGTTATCTTCTATTTTATCATATTTATATCATGATTTAGCTAAGTCGGCCAATGATGCATGTTAAGTACCCGTGCTTTTCGTACTCATACTATACTTTTGTACCTTTTTTGTGCTGATCCAAGTACTAGTTGCCACCATTTATTTAAGGATTGTTTTGTATTATTTTGAAGAGATAGGATGAGCTCTTGGAATTGAAGTTTCCCCATTTTCTTCTATCCAACGTATGTCTAGTCTCTAGTTTCAAAATATATTGCATTATCATTTTTAAACATAGGTTGTATTTATAATAGCTCTTGTACTAGATCTACCAGGTCGTGGGATGGTTTTCTATATTATGGCTACCTTTAGAACATTTCCACTACATTGTTTATTTGTGTATTGAGTTGCCTATTTACCTATTTTTAGGGTATTTCCATCCAGTTATCCTGTTGTGAATAGCTCCGAGCTAGGGTTTGGCTTACCTACTGGTGATATAGAAAAGATCCCATAATTAATAATAAATTTGTTCATGATAAATTGGTATCAAATATTAGATTACACATATTGTTGGTATAAGAGAAAATGTCTAGTAAATTTCTTTGAATTAGAATAATGACATCTTTTTCCTATCTTTCAGAGGTTATAGGACAATCTTAGGATTTCTCACTTCTTTCAATCATTTGTGATAAATGTAAGTTGGTTTATATAGCTTTCCTTGACTTCAAACTTTTACAAATGGCTAGGATGCGTGCTACTGCTACACAAGATGAGGGTTCCATGATTGAGCCTAGGGATCCTATCGTTATTTGTAGATGAGCTAGAGGTCATGGATAGACTTGAGATGTGTCCCCATCTAGGGTCTTGGATAGGGTGCCTACACCAGACCGTATTCTTATTCTTGAGCCAAAGATTGTTCTTCCCCATCCAGTGGTGGGCTAGGGACCAACCCAGGATCTATTGTTGTTTATTTCTTCTTATGTGCTTAGGGATTCTTTGGTTCAGCTTATAAGGTTGGTTGGTGGTACACCGTATGATAGTTTGCAGTTTACAAATTAGAGTGGTATTGAGGTGGAGGCGAAGCCTGTAGCTGCAACTACTAGAGTTAAGGTCCCTCCTCCACCAGTAGTTGCTCATTTGGTAGTTGCTCAACCAGTGATTGCCCAGCCTGCAATGTCTTTCGTGGAGTAGAAGATGTTAGGTGGATTCTTAAGATTAGCTTCTCCTAGTTTTTCTGGTGCACCAGGCTAGGATGCATATGTGTTTCTAATTTCTTGTTAGGATAGGCTCCGTAATTTATGCCTAGTTGAGACTTTTGGTGTGGATTACACTTTTTTCAGTTGGACTTTATAGCCCCACATTGGTTAAGAGGTCATATTGATTCCAGGTTAGCTAGATCTTTTTCTTTAACATAGGCTCGGTTCACTGATATTTTTTTGGAGAAGTACATGATTTGTGTCCTTAGAGATTGTTTCAGGGATGAGTTCTCAAAATTAGAATATTGCACCAAGGAATTTGTGGAGTATGAGGCTCATTTTTATAAGTTTCCTAGGTTTGCTACTTCTATTTTGGATACTGAGTATTAAAGGGTTTGATGCTTTGTTCAATGATTTAGAGTTTCCTTTCGTATGTTTGCTTAGAGTTCTGTTACTGCCGATTGGTCTTTTGCTGAGGTCTTTATTCATTCTTAGCTGATAGAGGGGATACATTGTGAGGCCCAACGGATTTGTGATAAGAGGCCTAGATATAAGAGTAGTATTAGATGGAGTCATAGTAGCTCTCAGTTTATAGGTTGTTGTTTTTAGGTAGGTATCCTCCTCTTAAGTTGTATCATCCTCAAAGTAAGCCACGTAAGTGTGTTTAGGCAACACTCTGTATTACTAATGAAGTTCATTCTTGTGTTAGTGACCACCCTTTTTAGGGTAGTGGTTAGTCTTCGATGGGTTCATCTTATTTTTATTCTAGTTGAGGTATCTATTCAAGGTTATTTGGATCGTCTGCTTCTTGTTCAAATTAGGTGAATTGTTATAGTTGTAGGGGTTATGTTCATTATTTACGAGAGTCCCCTAATTGTGAAGAGATTGTTGTTTTACCTCAGAGTATTCCCCCGATTGCAGTAGCTTATCCGGCAACTACATGTGGTTTGCATGGTCGTAGGGGTTGTCCCCAAGGTGCACAAGGGGCTCTCATGTAGGAAGGATAGGATATAAATTAGGAGCCCAGCCAGGTGGCGGGTATGGTCAGTTGTAGGCAATACCTACTAGACCCGAGCTGATTCTTCAAATGTTGTTTTCACAGGAAAGATTCTGGTGTGCCATCAGTCGGCCTTTGCTTTATTTCATTTGGGATCAATTTATTTTCATGTTCATAGTTATATTGCTCTACGGTTAGTTATCTTGTGATTTATTATCCATTCCATTACATGTATTTACTCCTGTGGGTAATTTTTTAGTAGTGGATTGAGTTTTCAGATCATGTGGTGTGATTGTTGGAGAATGATAATGCTCAACATACATGCCAATTTAAGTGCAAGGCGGTCTTCGTCAATATATTTACCAAACTTTGGAGTTGGGACAGAATTCACGAGGAACAATGTGAGTGGCAGTCGAATAAGCTCTAAACAATGGATACTTGCTTAATTCAAAATTACAATACAAGAAGATAAAAATGGGAGGTTTGGAAAATGTCACAACTACAATTTCTTTTTGGGATTTTATAGTATTAATTTGTGGCCATTACTAATTAGCGTCTAATCAATTAGGCACAAATCTTGGGATTATGCTTTCCTAGGTGCGACATTGCATTAGGGTGTGATGACTTGATACAAATTCTAAATATTAGTGATGTGGTTGGCTAGGTTAGAAATCCTTGAGGCTACTTTGTCAACAAAACCTCAAGGGTGTCACTCATTGACCCTTTCGAGTATCTAACGATTGCTTGAATCAAAACCACCTAGTACCTCAATTAGACACCCCCTATTTCTAGGATGGTGCCCTAAGTATTTTCAACTTCACAATCACCCTTATTTCTAAGATAGTGAAAACTAGTCAACCATGCTCATAAATTGTCTATTATTTCCATGGTTCCCAAATCCTTCTTTCAAGGATGATGATGGTTCCTAAAGTTCATCTAAACCCCTTCTTTGAGGATGGTTTAAGCTTTCAAGATCATGGGATTTTCACCCACAAACATTTTTTGGGTAATTGTGGCTTTCACCCACAAGTCTCATCCAATTTAATCAAGCAATAATAGAACCCATCATCAATAAATGAAAATATTCACAAATATATCACAACCCACACACAATTGCATTCTATTCAAGCATAATCTAAAGAGGTAGATCTAGCAAATCGTAATGATAATAAACACAAATAATCAAATATTTCCATTAAATTTATCCAAAATAAAATAAAGAGAGGGTAAACCACAATTTAGAATCCAATGAATCTTCAATGAGTGATTTAAAATCTACACTTAAAAGTCTCTCTAATGTCTTCTTAGCTCAAGATTAGTACAAATTTAGCTCCAAGCTACAAAAGATTAAAAAAATTAGTAACTAAGGATGGTAGGTAGGGTTGTGTAATGATGATCCTCTAGAATTAATGGGCATTTAACCTTAAATGGGAGTTACAATCGGTTGTCCAATTGACGTTTTTGCCCCTGGGTCATTTTCCGCTGTCACGCAATCGTGGCAACTGCGAACGTATTAAAATCATTGCGATCACGATCCTTTGAGATGACTTGAATGGTCACATTATGGTCTATCAAATAAGGGATTAGGCTACTTATGTGGTTACCAAATAAAAGGCTAAAGGCTAAATGGGGTTTAACTAGGATAATGCACAAGGGTAGGTAAAACATATGGTATAAAATAAGGCTATCAAACAAATGCCTATATCATCTCCTAAACCCACATTCTTTATTTCACTTCACATACACACCGGGAAGTTCTAGACATCACATGGAACAAGGAATATACAAAATATCTTACACGCACATGGAACATGCTCAACTCAATAAGATCATCATAGACTCTCAACCAAATAATAACATAAATTCAAAATTTAGACACAAAACTGGAGTCACAAACATGAGCCTATGAGTCTCAAAAATATTAATTCACTCACTCAATATGCTTTTACAAACAAACCCACTTGCAACATGTAATCAAAAATAGCACCAACAATAATATCTCACTTATTCCTAACCTAATTTTTTTTAAAATTGAGTCAAAATTTTTGAATTTCCCCACCCTACGTTCAAAAATCTACTTTGTCCCCAAAGTGAATTTAAAGGTAAGAGATAAAAATACACGCTAAGGCCTCTAGGCTTAGCTAGTAGAATCTTCACATAAAGAGGGGATCCATGGAACCCCACACTCCATCTTTGCCATTCTATAAGGTCAAATTTATGATACTAAGACTTCACATTAACCTGTGAATCAACCAAAAATAAAAAACTATATGAAATAAAAACTAAAAACTAAAAATAAAACTTACTTACCTTGCGTTGCCTCCCAAGAAGCGCCAAATTTAGTGTCGTGGCACGACCCAATCAACATTTTCCTCCACCTTGAGGATATGAATTTCACCCCCAATATTGCATCCATCTTTTTGTCGTGATCAAATGGAGGTGGTACAGAGATTAATGAGATGAGTAATGGATCATGCATGATAAACCACTCGGCCTTCAAGTAAGGTGTGTTTTTGTGTTACCTATCCAGTGTAGACACAAGAATATAGGATTCTTGTTCCTCATCTTCACACTCTTCCACTATTTTAAATAATTCCACAGACAAGACATCATCTAAACAAAATATAGAAAAGTGCTTCGAGTGAGACCCAACCAATCCTACTTCATAATTTGCACAATCTACTGCACACTCACTTTTATTCACCTTCTCAATTTCAGTCTTAAGAGCAAGATCACAATCAAGTGGTTGTGATTCTTTTATTTGTTCCATAAGTTGGCTAATTTCCTTCTAATATTCTTTTTCCCTTAGCAACTGTAGACATGTTGGCAGTGGTAACTACTTAAAACATTTAATAATTTCAGTTTTCGAGTACTCAAACTTCCTCAAATTATCAACAACATTCTCTACAACCGGTTGGATATACTATTGATCTACAGCCTCAATATGGTTATACAAATCTAACAACAACTGTGTTTGAAATACTAAAAGTTTTTTCAGTATCTCCTCCAAGTGGCTCGTTTGAGTTGTGGCCTACATGTTTACTTGCTGATGCTGAAACTACTATTTGTTGGTATGTGATTGAATTTGTAAGTGAGTCAACCCCATTTAATTGCAGTAGTTTCTATAATTTTGCAATTGATCATAGCCCACAAGCATTACTGAATCAGGATTTTTAACACACATACTTTCTAAGTGATCACTTTGACCACAAGCCAAACAACAACTTGCATTCTATTCCTAAGATAGAACAGTATCCACATCATATTATGAAGGGGACATCCATGAACTTCCATCAAAATCTGGACAATAAGCCTCATGATGTGGTCCCATACAAAAATAACAAGAATAGTCATCACTCGAAAACCATCTATTCCAGGCTGACATCTCAAGAAGAATGTGAGAAAAAAATAGAAATAAAGGAAAATAAAAAGAAACTAAACAAAAACTATATACAACTCAATATAGAAAAACTAAAAATAAGATAGTTGCCTAATAACTAGTCCCCAGAAACGGCGCCAAAAACTTGACGGCGCCAAGGGCACACGCAAGTGTACGTGGACTTATCAAGTAATATGGAGGCTTCACGGAAGCCCAAGTATCAATATATTAGGGACTTACGTTCGCCGCCTATCTAATTCTAGTTTAACTAAGTGAGAAAAAATAAACACAGAGAGTGTTTGTAATTTTGTAAATTAAAAATAAAATAAATAATGTGTAAAAATAAAATACTTGGGACAATCAATGAGAGAAAACCTAGGGTTGAGGCATTTCGAACAATCACACAAATCTCTAATCCTATTGTAGTTTAGTTGGTTATCGGATTGTTGATTCGCAAGGTTTATGCTACGATTTTCGTCTCCCAACCTCAAATCTTCTATCGAGTAAACATTGGACCTACAACTCCCACAGATATACAAAAATTCTTCTAGATTCATGAAGTTGTTTTCTTGCAAGTTAACCAAGCTAGGCTTCTAGGTATATCCCTATCCTAGATGCTAATTAAAATCCCTTATTTTATAAAACAATAAGAACCTTGCTCCCTAATTTCTTTATTCTATTCTATGATTCTCCTCCCAGAATTTTATAAAATAATGGATTTAATCTAATGGTATCTAATCATTAAAATAGTAGGCTCAAGAAATAAAGATCAACCCACATGATAATCCAAAATTAAACTACAATAAAGAATATTAAAAAGTATACATGTTCTTGGCCTCAACCCTAGAAAGAGGGTTTTAGCCTTAAATGGAAATATTCATCATCCAATCCGTTGGAATGATGTTACAAACCATAAAAAAAACTAAATTAAAGAATGAGAAAACCTAAAAATAAGTTGTGGTATCCTCCAATGATATTCCAAGTTGATCTATGGTTTCCAAGAGGTCCCAAGATAATCAAAACGGAGTTTGAGACGTTATATTTATAGTATACAAGTCATAAACCGACTTATATTTTGTTTCCACGCTATTCTACTTTAATTGGGATGAATTATCCCGATATTGGGCATCAGCGCGATGCAGAGATATGCAAATTCACAATTGTAAAAAAATTGTCAAATTCCAATAGCTGTTCGCGATTTCTATGCGTCGCGGGGCCTTTGGAAATTCAAAATTAGGCTACACATGACATATTTCCAAATATTTGGGCCTCTTTTGAATCCATTAATGGTTTGAACTCCTCCATTTGCCAAATGTACAACCTACTCTGGGTCTTGTGTTTTTGTTGAGAATTCCGAGTTTTATTGAGTTGTTTCCACTTAATTTAAAGACTGTGTATCTTTAATATATCATCATAATCCATGTACCTAGCATCCTAAATCATTAAAAACATAAATTAAGTTTTCAAAACAACACAACATCCTCACCTAACTCTAAATGGTCGAATTGAATAAAAACTCATGTGGAAACACCATTAAACATTGTAAATACGTACTTGGACATATAATTGCTCATTTATATCATTATTAACACATATAGCATAAGAATCTTCCTCAAAAACAGGCTAAAAAGGCTAGAATAGTAACGCTAGAATGCATAAATACACCTAACATCACCATCCCACACTTAAAGCCTTGTTCTTCCTCGAAAAACTCTTAACTATAAATACCATGAGGTGAAGAGACTCCACACTTCTACTACATGCAAGACACTCAAGCTAGCACTGCAACGATAACATGAATGCAAGTTTCTACACTAAGCATGCTTTACACAATTGAAAGCTCAAGTACAATATTCCAAAAGAACTTAGCCTCAAGAATTGACTCACATAGTTGGTAAACTCATTATTATTGCACAATCAAGGACATCATACAAATTACTTAAATTTATCAAACATGTGCCCCTCACAACAAGAGAGTTAGCCACAATCATTCAAAATAATTCAATTTGAAATAAAATGGGCACAAGAATCAAATTATGCTCACTCTCACAAAGAATTCACAAGTTACATATATTGAACCATACACTTTCCCTTAGTTTAGCATTCCACTAATAGTCGAATGTAAGTCTTAGGATCAATTAGGACTTTCGGGTTGTAATATAGGCTTAGGATCAAAATTAAGTCAAAATTTTGGAATTTCCCCTCCTAACATTTAAAAATCTACTTTGTCCCCAAAGTAAATTTTAAGCTAAGAGATAGAAATACTCCCTGAGGCCTCTATGCCTAGCTAGTAGAATTTTCACATAAAGAGGGGATCCATGGAACCCCACACTCCATATTTGCCACTCTTCAATCTTAAATTTACGGTACTCACACTTCCCATTAACCTGTGAGTCAACCAAAACCAAAAAACTATGTGAAATAAAAACTAAAAACTGAAAATAAAACCTACTTAACTTCGGTTACCTCCCAAGAAGCACCTAATTTAGTGTTGCGGCACGAACCAATCAACTTTTTCCTCTACATTGAGGAAATAAAATTCACCCCCAACATCGCATCCATTTTTTTGCCGCGATCATATGGAGGTGGTACAGAGATTAATGAACCGAGTAATGGATGATGCATGATAAACCACTCAGCTTTCAAGTGAGGTATATTTTTATGTTGCTTATCCAGTGTAAATTCAAGAATATAGGATTCTTGTTCCTCATCTTCACACTCTTCCACTATTTTAAATTATTTCACAGAGAAGACATCACCTAAACATAATGTATAAAAGTGCTTCTAGTGAGGCCTAACCAATCCGACTTCATAATTTGGACAATATACTACACACTCAATTTTATTCACCTTCTCAATTTCATTCTCAAGATCAATATGACAATCAAGTGGCTGTGATTCTTGTGTTTGTTCAACAAGTTGTCTAATGTCGTCCTCATATTCTTTTTCCCTTAGGCACTATAGACATAGTGGCAGTGGTAACTCCATAAGACTTTCAATAATTTCAGTTTTCGAGTACTCCGACTTTCTCGTATTATCAACAACTCTTCTATAACCGGCTGGATATACTCTTGATCTATAGCCTCCCTATGGTAATTCAGATCTTCCAACAGCTGTGTTTGAAACACTAAAAGTTGTTTCAGTATCTCTTCCAAATGGCTCGTTTGAGTTGTGGCCTACATGTTTAGTGCTTGCTGCTGAAACTGCTGTTGGTTGGTATGTGATTAAATTTGTGACTGAGTCAACCCCATCTGATTGCAGTAGTTTATATAATTTTGCAATTGATCATAGCACACAAATATTACCTAATAGAGATTTCTAACACACATATCTTCTAAATGATCACTTTGACCACAAGCGAAACACCAATTTGCATTCTATTCCTCAGATAGAATAGTATCCGCATCATATTGTAAAGGGGACGTCCACACACTTCCATCAAAATCTAGACAATAAGCCTCAAGATGTAGTCCCACACAAAAACAACAAGAACCGTCATTACTCGAAAACCATCTATCCCAGGCTGACATCTCAAGAAGATTGTTAGAACAAAATACAAATAAGGGAAAATAACATGAAACTAAACAAAAACTATATACAACTCAACATAGAAAAACTAAAGCTAAGATTGTTACCTAATAACAAGTCCCCGGCAACAGAGCAAAAAACATGACAGTGCCCAAGCGCACACGCAAGTGTACGTGGTCTTATCAAGTAATATAGTGGCTTCAAGGAAGCCCAAGCATCGATCTCTCAGGGACTTGCGTTCGCCACCAATCTAATTCTAGTTTAACTAATTGAGAAAAAGTAAACAAGGAGAGAGTTTGTAATTTTGCAAATTAAAAATAAAATAAATAATGCGTAAAAATAAAATACTTGGGACAATCAATAAGAAAACCTAGGGTTGAGGCATTTCGAACAATCATACAAATCTCTATTCCTATCGCAGTTTAGTTGGTTATCAGATTGTTAATTCGCAAGGTTTATGCTATGAGTTTAGTCTCCCGACCTCAAATCTTTAATCTAGTAAAAATTGTACCAACAACTCCCGCAGAGATACAAATATTCTTTTAGATTCATGAAGTTGGCTTATTTCAAGTGAACCAAGCATGGCTTCTAGGTATATCCCTATCCTAGATGCTAATTGAAATCTCTTATTTTATAAAACAATAAGAACCTTGCTCCCTAATTCCTTCGTTCTATCCTATGATTCTCCTCCCGGATTCACATAAAAATATAGATTTATTCTAATGGTAGCTAATCATTAAAATAATAGACTCAAGAAATTAACAACAACCCATATGCTAATCAAAACTTAAACTACAATAAAGAATATTAAAAAGTATTCATTTTCTTGGCCTCAACCCCGGAAAGAGGGTTTTCGCCTTTAATGGAAATATTCATCATCCAATCCCTTGGAATGATGATACAAACCATAAAAATAAACTAAATTAATGAATGACAAAAGCTGAAAATAAGTTGTCATGTCCTCCAATGTTGTTCCAAGTTGATCTAGGGTTTCCAAGAGGTTCCAAGATGATCAAAGCGGAGTTTGAGACATTATATTTATAGTATACAAGACATAGACCGACTTGTATTTAGTTTCCACGCTATTTTGCTTCAACTGGGAATAATTATCCCAATTTTGGACATCGGCACGACTCGGAGACATGCAAATTCACAATTGTCAATAAATCTATCAAATTCCAGTAGCTGTTGGAAATTTCAACGCATCGCAGGGCCTCCGAAAATTCCTAATTAAGGTATACGCGCCCTATTTCAAAAATCTTGGGCCTCTTATGAAACCATTGAAGTTTTGAACTCCTCCGTTGGCCACCTATACAGTCTACAATCGTCCAATACTTTTTAGGGGTCCAACTTGCATCTTGTACTTTTATTGAGCATTCCGAGCCTTATTGAGTTGTTTCCACTTGGTTTAAAGCGTTTATATCCTTAATATATCATTGTAATCCATTAACCTAGAATACTAAATCATTAAACACGTCAATTAAAAGCTCAACACAACACAACATCCTCACTGATGAACTAGAAACAGGAGCTAAGCATAGGCTAAATTCATATTGAGCTTTAACTCATTGTTTTCACTCTTTTCTTTATCCAATTGACCCTTGAACATTATAAATAAGTAGTTTCACGTATAAAAACATACTAACAACATTAGTAACTCATTAAAATACATTATAACTCAACACAAATAGATAGAAAAACACCAAGCTCAAGCTAGTCACACTTGTTTTCTCAGTTACACTCTAAATGGTCGAATTGAATCAAAAATCGTGTGGAAACACTATTTAACATTGTTAACATGTACTTGGACACATAATTTCTCATTTATATTATTATTAACACATATAGCATAAAAATCATCCTCAAAACAAGGCTAAAAAGGCTAGAATAGTAATGCTAGAATGCATAAATACACCCAACATCACCACCCCACACTTAAAGCCTTGTTCTTCCTCGAACAACTCTTAACTATAAATACCATGATATGAAGAGACTCCACACTTCTAATACATGCAAGACACTCAAGCTAGCACTACAATGACTATATTAATTGAAGTTTCTACACTAAGAATGTTTTACATAATTGAAAGCTCAAGAACACTATTCCAAAACAACCTAGCCTAAAGAATTGACTCACCTAGTTGGTAAACTCATTCTTATTGCACAATCAAGGACATCATACAAATCACCTACATTTATCAAACATGTGCCCCTCACAACAAGAGAGTTACCCACAATCACTCAAAATAATGGAATTTGAAATGTAATGGTACAAGAATCAAATTTCACTCACTCTCACAAAGAATTCACAAGTTACACATAATGAACCATAGACTTACCCTTAGTGTAGTGTTCCACTAATAGTAGAATGTAAATCTTAGGATCAATTAGGACTTTTCTTGGTTTTAATGTAGGCTAAGGGACGGGTAGGAACTGTTTTGGCCAAAAATAGTGACTGAACTCTCTGATCACGTTAATACACTACCTTATTCATTTAAAACCAATCTCCAACAATCAAATTACCCCACTTTTGTCTACCAATCTCTTTTAAGCATTTTTCATAAACACTTGGTGGACACAGAATTTACTACCACACGAATTAATTTTTTTTCTTTTTTCACAATCATGGCAATATTTTTAGCATAAATTATATCGCATCCACCCACCATAAATCTATTACAAACACTAATAACCATTACCTTAGGGAATAAATTTCACCTTTTTCTTTCTCAATTTCTCAAACTCCTTTCTCAATTATCATGATTTTTTTTCAAATAAAGGACTTAGGAGCTTTTTGGATCAAATTATGGTTTATCAGAGAACAAATTAGGCTACTTATGTGGTTACCAAAGAAAAGGCTAAAGGTTCAATGGGGTTTAACTAGGACAATGCACAAGGGTAGGTAAAACATACGGTATAAAATAAGGCTATCAAAGAAATGCCTTTATCATCTCCTAAACCCACATTCTTTATTTTACTTAACACACACACCGGGCAACTTCTAGACATCACATGCAACAAGGAATATACAAATGACGTTACACACACATGGAATATGGTCAACTTAATAAGATCATTATAGACTCTAAACCAAACGATAACATAAATTCAAAATTAACCCAAAAAACTGGAGTCACAAACTTGAGCCTTAGAATCTCAAAAACAGTAATTCACTCATTCAACATGCTTTTACAAATAAACCCACTTGCACCATGTAATAAAAAATAGCACCAACAAGAATATCTTACTTATTCCTAACCTAATTTTTCTTAAAGTTGAGTCAAAATTTTGGAATTTCCTCACCCCACACTAAAAAATCTACTTTGTAACCAAAGTAAATTTAAAGGTAAGATATAGAAATACTCCTTGAGGCCTCTAGGCCTAGCTAGTAGTATCTTCACATAAAGAGGGGATCCATGGAACCTCACACTCCATCTTTGCAATGATCAAGCTCAAGTTTATAGTACTCAAACATCCCATTAACCTATGATTCAACCAAAAACAAAAAACTATGTGAAATAAAAACTAAAAATTAAAAATAAAACCTACTTACCTTGGGTTGCCTCCCAAGAAGAGCCTAATTTAGTGTCGCGTCATGACCCTACCAACTTTTTCTTCCATCTTGAGGATATGAATTTTACCACCAACATCGCATCAATCTTTTTGCCATGATTATATGGTGGTGGTACAGAGATTACTGAACTGAGTAATGGATGATAGAAGATAAACCACTCGGCCTACAAGTGAGGGCATGTTTTTATATTGTTTATCCGGTGTAAATTCAAGAATATAGGATTCTTGTTCCTCATCTTCACAATCTTCCACTATTTTAAATGATTCCATGGACAAAAACTCATCTAAACATAATGTAGAAAAGTACTTTAAGTGAGGTCCAACTAATCCTAATTCATAATTTGCACAATCTACTGCATACTCACTTTTATTCACCTTCTCAATTTCTGTCTCAAGATCAAGATGACAATCAAGTGGATATGATTCTTGTGTTTGTTCCACAAGTTGGGAAATTTCCTCCTCACATTATTTTTCCCTTAGCTACTGTAGACATGATGGCAGTGGTAACTCCTTAAGACATTTAATAATTTTAGGTTTCCAATACTCAGACTTTGTCGAATTATCAACAACTTTCTCTATAACTGGTTGGATATACTCTTGATCTAGAGCCTACATATGGTTATTCAGATCTTCCAACAACTGTGTTTGAAACACTAAAAGTTGTTTCAGTATCTCTTCCAAATGGCTCGTTTGAGTTGTGGCATGCCTGTTTAGTTGTTCCTGCTGAAACTATTATTGGTTGGCCTGTGATTAAATATGTGACTGAGTCAACCCCGTTTGATTGAAGTAGTTTACATAATTTTACAATTGATCATATCCTAGAAACATTAATGAATTGGAATTTCTAAGAGACATATCTTCTAAATGATCACTTTGACCATAGTCTAAACACCAACTTGCATTTTGTTCCTCAGATAGAACAGTATCCGCATCATATTGTGAAGGTCCTATCCATGCACTTCCATCAAAATTTAGACAATAAGCCTCATAATGTGGTCCCCCACAAAAATAACAAGAATCGTCATCACTCAAAAACCATCTATCCCAGGTAGACATCTCAAGAAAAATGTGAGAAAAAAATAGAAATAAAGGAAAATAAAAAGAAACTAAACAAAAACTCTATACAACTCGATATAGAAAAACTAAAAAAAAGATAGTTGTCGAATAACAAGTCCCCGGTAGTGGCGCCAAGAACTTGAGTGCGTCCAAGCGCACACGCAAGTGTACGTGCTCTTATTAAGTAATATAGTGGCTTCAAGGAAACCCAAGTATCGATCTCTCAGGAACTTGCTTTCGCCGCCTATCTAATTCTAGTTTAACTAATTGGGAAAAGTAAATAAGGTGAGAGTTTGTAATTTTACAAATTAAAAATACAAAAAAATAATGCGTAAAAATAAAATACTTGGGACAATCAATGGAAGAAAACCCAGGATTGAGGTATTTCGAACAATCATATAAATCTCTATTCCTGTCGCAGTTTAGTTGGTTATCTGATTGTTGATTAGCAAGGTTTACGCTACAATTTTAGTTTACTGACCTTCAATCTTCTATCTAGCAAACATTGTACCTACAACTCCAGCAGAGATTCAAAAATTTTTCTAGATTCTTGAAGTTGTCTTCTTCCAAGTTAACCAAGCAAGGCTTTTCGGTATAACCCTATCCAAGATGCTAATTCAAATCCCTTATTTTATAAAAGAATTTGAACCTTGCTCCCTAATTTCTGTATTATATCCTATGATCCTCCTCCCAGATTCACATAAAAATATAGATTTATTCTAATGGTAGCTAATCATTAAAATAGTAGGCTCAAGAAATTAAGAACAACCCACATGATAATCAAAAATTAAACTACAATAAAGAATATTAAAAAGTATTCATGTTCTTGGCCTCAACAACGGAAAGAGGGTTTTATCCTTCAATGAAAATATTCATCATCCAATCCCTTGGAATGATTATAAAAACCATAAAAAAAATAAATTAAAGAATTAAAAAACCTAAAATTAAGTTGTGGTATCCTCCAATGATGTTCCAAGTTGATCAAGGTTTTTCAAGAGGTCCCAAGATGATCAAAACGGAGTGTGAGACGTTATATTTATAGTATACAAGTCCTAAACCGACTTGTATTTGGTTTCCATGCTATTTCACTTCAGCTGGGTAGAATTATCCTGATTTTGGGCTTTGGTACGACGTGGAGACATGGAAATTCACAATTGTCAAAAAATTTGTCAAATTCCAATTGCTGTTCGCGATTTCAACGCGTCGCGGAGCCTCTAAAAACCCCAAATTAAGCTACACACACCATATTTTCAAAATCTTGGGCATATTTGGAATAAAGTGATGTTTTGAACAACACCATTCGCCAACTATACAATCTGCACTCGCCAAATACTTTTAAGGGGTCGAACCTGCGTTTTATGCTTTTGTTGAGCATTCCGAGCCTTATTGAGTTGTTTCCACTTTATTTCAAGCATGTATATCCTTAATATATCATCATAATCCATGCACCAAGAATCGTAAATCATTAAACACATCAGTTAAGAGCTCAAAACAACACAATATCCTGACCGATGAACTAGAAACACGAGCTAAGCATAGGCTAAATTCATATTGAGCTTTAACGCATCATTTCACTCTTTTCTTGATCCAATTGACCCTTGAAAATTATAACTAAGTTGTTTCACATATACAAACATACTAACAACCTTATTATCTCATTAAAATACATTAAAACTCAACTCAAATAGACTAGAAAAACACCTAGCTTAAGCTAGTCACACTAGTTTTCTCGGTTGAACTCTAAATGGTTGAATTGAACCAAAACTCATGTGGAAACACCATTAAACATCGTAAACACGTACTTGGACACATAATTTTTCATTTATATTATTATTAAGACATATAGCATAAGAATCAACCTCAAAACAAGTCTAAAAAGGCAAGAATAGTAACGCTAGAATGCATAAATACACCAAACATCACCACCCCAAACTTAAAGCTTTGTTCATCCCCGAAAAACTCTTAACTATAAATACCATGATCTGGAGAGACTCCACACTTCTACGATATGAAGGACACTCAAGCTAGCACTACAATGACTACATGAATGCAAGTTTATACACTAAGCATGTTTTACACAATTGAAAGCTCAAGAACACTACCCCAAAACAACCTAGCCTCAAGAATTGACTCACCTAGTTGGTAACTCATGCTTATTGATCAATCAAGAACATCATACAAATCACATACATTTATCAAACATGTGCCCCTCACAACAAGAGAGTTACACACAATCACTCAAAATAATACAATTTAAAATGTAATTGGTACAAGAATCAAATTACACTCAATCTCAAAAAGAATTCACAAGTTACAAATAATGAACAATAGGCTTGCCCTTAGTGTAGTGTTCCACTAATAGTTGAATGTACAGCATAGGATCAATTAGAACTTTTCCGGGTTGGAATGTAGGCTAAGGGAACGGTAGGAACTATTTTTGTCAAGATAGTAGCTGGACTCTCTAAGCACTTTGATACACTACATTATACATTTAAAACCAATCTCCAACAATAAAATACACCACTTTTGTCTACCCATCTCTTTTAAGCATTTTCACAAACACTTGGTGGACACATAGTTTACTACCACAAGAATCAATTTTTCTCTTTTTTCACAATCATGGAATATTTTTAGCACAAATTATATCGCATCCACCCACCACAAATCATTTACAAACACCAATAACCATTACCTTGGGGCCTCAATTTCACCTTTTTCTTCTTCAATTTCTCAAACTCCTTTCTCAATCATCATCAACTTTTTTTTCAATTAAAGCACTTAGAAGCTTTTTGTATCAAATTATGGTCTATCAAAGAAGGGACTAGGCTATTAATATGGTTAACAAAGAAAAGGGTAAAGACTCAATAGGGATTAACTAGGATAACGCACAAGGGTCGGTAAAACATACAGTATAAAATAAGGCTATCAAAGAAATGTCTATATGATCTCCTAAACCCACATTCGTTATTTCACTTCACACTCAGACTAGGCAATTCTAGACAACACATGCAACAAGGAATATACAAAATATGTTACACACACGTGGCACATGCTCAACTCAATAAGATAATCATAACTATTCATAATTCATAATTTGCATAATCTACTACACACTCACTTTTATTCACATTCTCAATTTCTATCTCAAGATAAAGATTACAATCAAGTGGCTTTGATTCTTGTGCTTGTTCCACAAGTTGGCTAATGTCCTCCCAATATTCTTTTTCCCTTAGCCATTATAGGCATGGTGGAAGGGGTAACTCCTTAAGACATTCAATAATTTTAGTTTACGAGTACTCAGACTTCATCAAATTATCAATAATTTTCTGTACAATCGGTTGGATATACTCTTGATCTTGAGCCTCCCTATGGTTATTCTGATATGCCAAAAATTGTGTTTGAAAAAAGTAAAAGTTGTTTCAATATCTCTTCCAAATGGCTTATTTGAGTTGTGGCCTGTATGTTTAGTTGTTCCTGCTGAAATAGTTGTTGGTTGGTCTGTGATTGAATTTGTGACTGAGTCAACCCCGTTTCATTGAAGTACTTTATATAATTTTTCAATTGATAATAGCCCACACATATTACTAAATTGGGATTTCTAACACACATATCTTCTAAATGATCACTTTGACCACAAGCCAAACACCAACTTGCATTTTGTTCCTCAGATAGAATAGTATCCATATCATATTATGAAGGTCTTTTCCTCGCACTTCTATCAAAATAAGGACAACAAACCACATGATGTGGTTCCTCACAAAAATAACAAGAATCGTCATCACTCGAAAACCATATATCCCAGGAAGACATCTCAAGAAGAATGTGAGAATAAAATTTAAATAAAGGAAAATAAAAAGAAACTAAACAAAAACTATGCATAACTCAATATAGAAAAACTAAAAATAAGATAGTTTCCTAATAACAAGTCCCCGGCAATGGCGCCAAAAACATGACAGCGCCCAAGCGCACACGCAAGTGTACCTGGTCTTATCAAGTAATATAGTGGCTTCAAGGAAACCCAAGTATCGATCTCTCAGGGACTTGCTTTCGCTGCCTATCTAATGCTAGTTTAACAAATTGAGAAAAAGTAAATAAGGAGAGAGTTTGTAATTTTGCAAATTAAAAATAAAATAAACAATGCATAAAAAAAATACTTGGGACAATCAATGAAAGAAAACCCAGGATTAAGGCATTTTGAACAATCATACAAATCTCTATTCTTGTCAAAGTTTAGTTGGTTATCAGATTGTTGATTCACAAGGTTTATGCTATGATTTTAGTCTCCCTATCCTAGATTCTAATTCAAATCCCTTATTTTATAAAAGAATAAGAACCTTGCTCCCTAATTTCTTCGTTATATCCTATGATTCTGCTCCCGGATTCATATAAAAATATAGATTTGTTCTAATGGTAGCAAATCATTAAAATATTAGGCTCAAGAAATTTCAAACAACCCACGTGATAATCCCAAATTAAACTATAATAAAAAATATTAAAAAGTATTCATGTTCTTGGCCTCAACCATGGAAAAAGGGTTTTGTCCTTTAATGGAAATATTCATCATCCAATCCGTTAGAATGATTACACAATCCATAAAAAAAACTAAATTAAAGAATGAAAAAAACTAAAATTAAGTTGTGGTATTCTCTAATGATGTTCCAAGTTGATCTAAGGTTTCCAAGAGGTCCCAAGATGATCAAAACGGAGTTTGAGACGTTATATTTATAGTATACAAGTCCTAAACTGACTTGTATTTGGTTTCCATGCTATTTAACTTAATCTGGGAAGTATTATTCCAATTTTGGTCATCGGCGCAATGCGGAGACTTGTAAATTCACAGTTGTAAAAAAATCTGTCAAATTCTAGTAGCTGTTTGCGATTTCAACCCGTCACAAGGCCTTCAAAAACCTAAAATTAAGCTACATGTGCCATATTTTCAAAATCTTAGGCCTCTTATGAATCAAGTGATGTTTTGAACTCCACCACTGGCTAACTATACAGTCTACACTCGCCAAATACTTTTCAGGGGTCCAACTTGCGTCTTGTGCTTTTGTTGAGCATTCCGAGCCTTATTGAGTTTTTTCCACTTGATTTAAAGATTATATATCCTTAATATATCATCATAATCCATGCAATAATAATCATAAATCATTAAACACATCAATTAATAGCTCAAAACAACACAATATCCTCACCGATGAACGACAAACACATGCTAAGCATAGGCTAAATTCATATTGAGCTTTAACTCATCGTTTTCACTATTTTCTTGATCCAATTGACCCTTGAACATTATAACTAAGTTCTTTCACATATAAAAATATACTAACAACCTTATTAACTAATTAAAATGCATTAAAACTCAACACAAATAGACTAGAAAAACACCTAGCTCAAGATAGTCACACTAGTTTTCTCGGATGAACTCTAATTGGTCGAATTGTATCAAAACTGGTGTGCAAACACCATTAAATATTGTAAACACGGACTAGGACACATAATTTTTAATTTATATTATTATTAACACATATAGCATAAGAATCATACTCAAAACTAGGCTAAAAGGGCTAGAATAATAACGCTATAATGCATAAATACACCTAACATCACCACCCCACACTTAAAGCCTTGTTCTTCCTAGAACAACTCTTAACTATAATTACCATAAGCTGAAGAGACTCCAAACTTCTACTACATGCAACACAGTCAAGCTAGCACTACAATGACTACACGAATGCAAGTTTCTATACTAAGCATGTTTTACAAAATTGAAAGCTCAAGAACACTACTCCAAAATAACCTAGCCTAAAGAATTGACTCACCTATTTGGTAAACTCATTCTTATTGCTCAATCAACGACATCATATAAATCACCTACATTTATCAAACACGTGCCCCTCACAATAAGTGAGTTACCCACAATCATTCAAAATAATGCAATTTATAATGTAATGGGTACAAGTATCAAATTAAGCTTACTCTCACAAAGAATTCAGAAGGTACACATAATGAACCATAGGCTTTCCTTTAGTGTAGTGTTCCACTAATAGTTGAATGTAAAGATTATGATCAATTAGGACTTTTTCGGGTTATAATGTAGGGTAAGGGATGGGTAGGAACTATTTTGGCCAAGAATAGTGACTGACCTCTCTAAGAACTTTAATACACCACATTATACATTTAAAACCAATCTCCAACAATCAAATTACACCACTTTTGTCTACCCATCTCTTTTAAGCATTTTCACAAATACTTGATAGACATATAGTTTACTACCACAAGAATCAATTTTTTTCACAATCATGGCAATATTTTTAGCATAAATTATATCACATCCACCCACCAAAGATCAATTACAAACACCAATAACGATTACCTTGGAATCTCAATTTCACCTTTTTATTCTTCTGTTTCTCAAACTTCTTTCTCAATCATCATCATTTTTTTTCAATTAAAGCACTTAGAAGCTTTTTGGATCAAATTATGGTCTATCAAAGAAGGGATTAGGCTACTTAAGTGGTTACCAAAGAAAAGGCTAAAGGCTTTATGGGGTTTAACTAGGATAATGCACAAGGGTAGGTAAAACATACGGTATAAAATATGGCTATCAAAGAAATGCCTATATCATCTCCTAAACCCGCATTCTTTATTTTACCTCACAGACACACCGAGCAAGTTCTAGTCATCATATGCAACAAAGAATATACAAAATACCTTACACGCACATGGCACATGCTTAACTCAATAAGATAATCATAGACTCTCAACCAAACAATAACATAAACTCAAAATTAAGCCACAAAAATGGAGTCACAAACTTGAGCCTAAGAGTCTCAAAAATAGTAATTTACTCATTCAACATGCTTTTACAAATAAACCCTCTTGCATCATGTAATCAAAAATAGCACCAACAAGAATAACTCAGTTATTCCTAACCTAATTATTTTTTAAAAATTGAGTCAAAATTTTGGAATGTACCCACCCCACACTTAAAAATCTACTTTGTCCCCAAAGTGAATTTAAAGGTAATACATAGAAATACTCCTTGACGCCTTTAGGTCTAGCTAGTAGCATTTTCATATAAAGAGGGGATCCATGAAATCTCACACTCCATCTTTGCCATGCTTCAAGGTCAAGT
Organism: Capsicum annuum; assembly: GCF_002878395.1. Classification (NCBI taxonomy): domain Eukaryota; kingdom Viridiplantae; phylum Streptophyta; class Magnoliopsida; order Solanales; family Solanaceae; genus Capsicum; species Capsicum annuum. The sequence goes on along the minus strand of NC_061121.1, from coordinate 104,484,148 downwards.
TTACGGTACTCAGACTACCAATTAACCTGTGACACAACCAAAAACAAAAAACTATGTGAAATAAAAACTAAAAATTGAAAATAAAACCTACTTACCTTGGATTTCCTCTCAAGAAGCGTCTAATTTAGTGTCGGAACATGACCCAATTAACTTTTTCCTCCATCTTCAGGATATGAATTTCACCGCCGATATGGCATCCATCTTTTTACTGCAATCATATAGACATGGTACCGAGATTAATGAAATGAGTAATGGATGATGCATGATAAACCTATCGGCCTTCTAGTAAGGTGTCTTTTTATGTTGCTTATTCGGTGTAAATTCAAGAATATCGGAATGCAATGCTTCGGAATATGTCTAGGTGCCTTATGCCAATCAACATCGTTCATTCTCCCCGCCCGGGAAGACCTGCTAATGCTATTGCTACCTCCTCCTTTTCTCCTTCGATACGTGCCTAGTCGATTTGTTCTTCATCTTCAGACTCTTCCACTATTTTAAATGATTCCATAGAAAAGAAATCATCTAAACATAATGTAGAAAAGTTCTTCGAGTGAGGCCTAACTAATCCTAATTCATAATTTGCATAATCTACTACACACTCATGTGTATTCACCTTCTCAATTTCAGTCTCAAGATAAAGATGACAATCAAGTGGCTGTGATTCTTGTGTTTGTTCCATATATTGGATAATGTCCTCCTCATATTCTTTTTCCTGTAGCCACTGTACTCATAATGACAGTGGTAACTCCTTAAGACATTCAATAATTTTAGTTGTCGAGTACTCAGACTTCCTCGAATTATCAATAACTTTCTCTACAACCAGTTGGATATAATCTTGATCTATTGCCTCCCTATAGTTATTCAGATCTACCAACAACTGTGTTTGAAACACTAAAAGTTGTTTCAGTATCTCTTTCAAATGGCTCGTTTGAGTTGTGGCCTGCATGTTTAGTTATTGCTGCTGAAATTGTTGTTGGTTGGTCTGTGATTGAATTTGTGATTAAGTCAACCCCATTTGATTACAGTAGTTTATATAATTTTACAATTAATCATAGCCCATAATCATTACTGAATCGGGATTTCTAACACATATATCTTCTAAATGATCCCTTTGACCACAGATAGAACATTATTTGTATCATATTATGAAGGTCCTGTCCATGTACTTCAATCAAAATATAGACAATAAGCCTCTTAATGTGGTCCCCCACAAAAATAACAAGAATCGTCATCACTCGAAAACCATCTATCCCAGGCCGACATCTCAAGAAGAATATGAGAAAAAATTGAAATAAAGGAAAATAAAGAGAAACTAAACCAAAACTATATGCAACTCAACATAGAAAAAAATACTATAAAATAGTTTCCTAATAACAAGTTCTCGGCAATGGCACCAAAAACTTGACAGCGCCCAAGTGCACACGCAAGTATACGTGGTCTTATCAAGTAATATAGTGGCTTCAAGGAAGCCCATGTATCGATCTATCTGGTACTTGCGTTCCTCGCCTATCTAATTCTAGTTTAACTAATTGAGAAAAAGTAAACAAGGAGAGATTTTGTAATTGTGTAAATTAAAAATAAAATAAATAATGTGTAAAAATAAAAAAACTTGGGACAACCAATGGAAGAAAACCCAGGGTTGAGGAATTTCGAACAATCAAACAAATCTGTATTCCTATCGTAGTTTAGTTGGTTATTGGATTGTTTATTCACAAGGTTTATGCTACGATTTTTGTCTCCCGACCTCAAATCTTCTATCTAGTAAACATTGTACCTACAACTCCCGTAGAGATACAAAAATTCTTCTAGATTCATGAAGTTGCCTTCTTGTAAGTGAACCAAGCAAGGATTCTAGGTATATCCCTATCCTAGCTGCTAATTCAAATCCCTTATTTTATAAAAGTATAAGAACCTTGCTCCCTAATTTCTTCATTCTATCCTATGATTCTCCTCCCGGGTTCACATAAAAATATAAATTTATTCTAATGGTAGCTAATCATTAAAATAGTAGGCTCAAGAAATAAAGAACAACCCACATGATAATCCAAAATTAAACTATAATAAACAATATTAAAAAGTATTCATATTTTTCTGCTCAACCCCAGAAAGAGGGTTTTAACCTTTAATGGAAACGTTCATCATCCAATCCCTTGAAATGATGAAACAAACCATAAAAAAAACTAAATTAAACAGTGAAAAAAACTAAAAATAAGTTTTGGTATCCTCCAATGATGTTTCAAGTTGATCTAGGTTTCCAAGAGGTCCTAAGATGATCAAAATGGAGTTTGAGACGTTATATTTTTAGTATACAAGTCATAAACCGACTTTTATTTGTTTCCACGCTATTTTACTTCATTTGGGGAGAATTATCCCGATTTTGGGTATCGGCACAACGCGGAGACATGCAAATTGAGAATTGTCAAAAAATCTGTCAAATTCCAGTAGCTGTTCGCGATTTCAACGCGTCGCGGGGCCTCCAGAAACTCCAAATTAGGATAAATGCGCCATATTTTCAAAACTTTGGGCCTCTTCTGAATCCAGTGATATTTTTAAATCCTCAATTGTCTACCTATTCCGTCCACACTCTCCCAATACTATTCAGGGGTCCTACTTGCATCCAATTTGCGTCTTGTGCTTTTGTTGAGCATTCTGAGCCTTATTGAGTTGTTTATACTTGATTTGAAGCTTCTACATCCTTAATATATCATCATAATCCATGAACCAAGCATGATAAATCATTAAACACGTTAATTAAGAGCTCAAAACAAGACAAAATCCTCACGGATGAACTAGAAACACGAGCTAAGCATTGTCTAAATTCATATTGATCTTTAACTCATTGTTTTCACTCTTTTCTTGATCCAATTGAACATTTAACAATATAACTAAGCTTTTAAACATATAAAAACATACTAAAAACCTTATTAACTCATTGAAATACATTAGAACTCAACACAAATAGACTAGGAAAACACCTAGCTCGAGCTAGTCACACTAGTTTTCTCGGTTGAACTCTAAATAGTCAAATTGAATCAAAACTCGTGTGGAAACACCATTAAATATTGTAAAAACATACTTGGATACATAATTGCTCATTTATATCATTATTAACACATATAGTATAAGAATCATCCTCAAAACAAGGCTAAAAAGGCTAGAATAGTAACGCTAGAATGCATAAATACACCCAACTTTACATGCCATCAGATTTCACCTATTTTAAATCGCCACTACAATGAATGCACTTGGTTGGAGATCTCATTTGGATTTTTGAGCTTGTAATGTAGGTTCGGGGTAGGGTTGGATATTATTTGTGAACAAAGTGACTATACCCTCCTTGAACATCTACATTAAAATTTTTCATCCAACTTTTGTCCATTGGCCAGTTCTTTTTTTTTTCACTCTTTAAAAATGTTCCTACTTTTAATATCTTTATTCACCCTATCACACACATTTTTCAACCGAAAGATTATATTTTATGGTTTTGAAAGGGTTTTATTATTAAGTGACAAAAAAATGAAAATTTTGTTTTGAAAAAGGATTATTTTTACATTCAAGACTCATAGTCGCCACTTAAAATAAATCGAGTGTGCCAAGTCACCTTTGGAAAAAAAATTTCAAAATAGTTTGTCTCTAAAACTGATCCGCGAACAGAGATTCCAGCTAAGGAATTCTGTTGATCGAGGGGAAGGTGTTAGGCACCCCACGATCCCGTGGTTCAACCATGTTCAAGAAAGGGTGTAGACATGTTGTTCCCAAATGATATCCTACCCTAAACTGAACCTACATTACAAGCGTAGAAAGCCCTTTGAGATCTTAAACTATTTACTTTCTTTGTAGTGGCAATGGTAGATAGGGGTAAGCCTATGGTATGACCCGTGTTGCATAGAGATTTCTTTTTTAAGGGAGAGATTTTTTGCACTTATAATTCCTTGTTGCATATTTAGTAGTTTGGTGAATGGAATTCTCTTTATTGTGAGGTTTGCAAGCGAACAAGTTGAGGTGGATGATTGTGTCACCTCCTAAACAATGAGGGAAATGCAGTATAGCTTAGTTGTGGTCAAACAGAAGCAATTTCTAGAGTATTAGTTCTCGTTGTTTGGTCTCTCTTAAAAGTATTATGCATCATTAGATATTGCAATTTTATAATAAGGGGTATAGTGAAACTAGTGCAACACATGTGCAATGAGATACCTATGGTGATGACTTAAGTTAAGGTCATTGTTATCTTCAAGGAATAAAGTTTGGGGCATAGACGATTGTGTCTCATAGTAAGAGGTAGTGTTACTTGATGACAATCAATACCTTTAAGTTAGGGGTATTGATGAGTGGTGATTTTAACACTTATTCTCACTCGATATTCGTGCATAATACTTTGTTTTGAATGAATAAATAAGACATAATTGTGATTAAATGCACTAATATTCACTTTTTGAAGGCATAGAATTGAGGGGATAGAAAGATGTGGATTGGAGCTTAAAATGATTAAAAGGGGATCAAGATATTACAGCTGAAGACCTGGCGTAAGAACTAGCCTTAATAACCATGGGCGATGTCGGCTGACCGCAGTCATGGTAGTAAAGAAGAAGTCAAGAAACCAAGGTCACATAGCCATGGTCACAGCCAGACCCATACGATCGCGGTATAGAGGAAAATGGCAGACCAAGCGCAAATCTTAAAATACACATGGCTGATACCAAATTTTTTGAAAAAAATACTCAAACCCTAAGGCATTTATAATATTCTATATTCCCCAATTTTTAGGTTTAGATCTTGATTTCATAGCCTTTAATTTTTTTGGAAAAGAAAATATTGTATAAATTTTAGGTAAAGAATACATTGGGAGTCTTTCTAAGAGAAGGAATAGCTCACTTCCATTTTTTATTTTTGGGAGTTCAAAGTTTGAAGTAACATTCAATTAAGCTTTAATTAATCATTTCTAATGATATTATGGGTATATCGTTACTTTTTTATCTTATGTGTAGCTAGATCTCTCTCTTGTGGTTATGTGTGAATAAGGGTTAAAGTGGGTGTGGATTGTTATTGTTAGCCTCTATTTGGTAGTTCATACATATAGGTTTTATCATTTCTATACTTACTTGGTTTGGATTTATGGATGAAAACCCCAAATACCCACATAGGTTTGATGATTGAAAGCTCCAAGTTCTAGAAAGCTCAAGGACATCTCAGAAGAAGGGTTCTGGGTAAACTTTAGGAATTCACATCATCCTTGAAAGATGGATGCAGAGACAAAGCAATGATAGACAACATTAGGTGTAGTTTGCTAAATTTTCACTATCTTAGAATTAAGGGTGATTATGAAGTTAACTATACCATGAGCATTATCCTAGAATTAGGAATGCCTAAATTGAGGTTTCATTACCAAATATTAAACACACCCGTTAGGTATTCAGAATAATCAATGGGTGAAAGTTTGGTGTTTTGTTGAAAGAATAACATCAAAATCTATAACCGAACCTACCTATATTTGATTTACTAAATTGATGTTGATTATTAACACCTACGTGTCACTCCCGTAGTAATGCATAATCCCAAGATCCATGCCTAATTATTAAAACACTAATTATTCAAGTCCTAATTTTATACTAGCAAACAAAGCAAAAAATAAACATTAGTGTTGATACTCGTAACCCCCCCCCCCCCCCCAATTTTTATCTTTGTGTAACATTGGTTTGAATTTAATTTGTATCTATTATTTCTAATTAACTTAATTGCCACTCACATTGTTCCTCGTGGATTCGAACCCAACTCTAAAGTTGGGTAAATATATTAATGATGACCTCTTTACAGTTAAATTGATGTGTAAGTTGAGAGTTATTAGAAGGCCAAATAAGTGCAATCCATATCCCACCAACTAATAGGAATGGAGTCTTCCATGTGTCTAGCATCATGTGTCACACGTTGCAAATGAAAGGATTGTACGAGGATCAAGTCTCTGAGGACCCAAATGTTTATTTGAAGAATTTTGTGAACGTGTCTGTGCATTTCAATATAGCACACATTACTCAAGAATCGATTCGGCTTTGCGTCTTTCCATTCTCTCTAATGAGCGAGGTGGTTTTATAGATCTACTCACATCTACTCGGCTAAATTACATATTGGGATGATCTTATTACGTTGTTTCTTGATAGATACTCCCCACCATCTAAAAAGCTTTAAAAATGGTATGAGATTGTTAATTTTCAGCAAATGAATGGAGAGCCATTATTTGAAGCTTGGGAATGGCTTAATGGAAAATTGGCCCAATTCCCAAATCATGAAGTCCTAGAGAAGATGCTTCTTGGTATCTTCTACCGTACCCTTAATCCATTAAACAAAACGGTGGTGGATAATGCAGCGGGTGGCTCAATAGTGAAGACGCACCACCATACGACCATTCTATTGATAGTAGAAGTGTCAAAGCAAAATCGGGGTTGGCTTACCCGGGATATCAAAGATCCCAAAATCCCTTCCACTACTTCCATAGTTGAAAATGAACAAAAAAATTAGAATATAGAGGAGGAGACCATGGTAAAAATTATGACCCAACTTAAACTCTTGACACGAAAGTGGTAAACTTCGTAGCATCAAAATCTTATGAAGATGATGAAGAAGCAAAGAAGATGGATGAGGAAATCAGCTATTCAGTTAACTACTCGGGGGTTCCCTCCCCGCCGATCAAAGGCAATGTGTGAATCAAGGTTGGATGGATAAAAAGTGGGATAGAGATTAGAGGGATAGGAACTATGATTATGACAATTATGTTCCCTCTCATTATCGAGCTAAGACCAACGATTCAAGTGCTATCAACCCTGAAAAATTCAAGACCGAGGATGTGTTAGCAAGAATATTAAATGAAATAAAAGGAATGGAAAAAATGGTCTTTGAGTTGAAAGTTGAATTCTATCAACTATCTTAAACCATGGTTCTCACTCTGCATCTATTAATTAATTGGTAACCCAAATTGGAAAAATCTCCACGGAACTAAATGCTAGGCCTGGAAGTGGAATCCCTAGTGAAAATATTGCTAGTCCAAAAAATTATGCTCAAGTTCTAGTAATAGTCACAAGGAGTGGAAAGACACTTAATAATCACTCCAAAGGACAATTTAGTGAGAAAATTCCCAAACCTAAAGAAAAAGAGGTGTTACTTCAATGTCAAGAAAAAAATGATGAGAAAGATACCGATAAAAGTAGCGAAGAAGTGGTTGAGGTTAAAAAGCCACAAATTGGATAAAGGACCACAATCCAAGTTCTTCCCTAATTTCCTCAATGATTGTATAAAAAGAAGAAGGTGAAAAACTGAGGAAGTTCAGCACAAAACATAGCAATTTATAGATAAACATCCCATTATTCAGGGTAATTCAAAAGATCCCGAGACACTCAAAGTTAATGAAAAAGTTGATGTCAAAAAAGATTCTTGTCAAAGTTGACACCATTAAATTCACTCATAGGTGTAGTACAATCATGAAAACTAAGGTTGTGGTAAAGAAAGACGACCCTAAAGTGTTTATTATTCCTTGTACAATAGGGACACATGAGTTTGTAAAAGCACTATGTGACCTTGGTGCGAGCATCAGCTCAATGACTTTTGTCATCTATAAGAAGCTTGGATTGTATACTCCTACACTGACCTCTACGTGACTCTTAATGGCGGATCGGTCTATTAAAATATCATTGGGAATTTTATTTGATGTCCTTGTTAAAGTGGACATGGGTATACTTCCTACAGATTTTATGGTATTGGATTGTGAAATAGACCAAGAGGTACCTATCATCCTTGGACGCACTTTCTTGGCCACTGTAAAAGCCATTATCCATTTGGGGATGAGGGAAATGAAGTTGAGGGTATAAGAGAACGAGGCCTCTTTCAAAATTTACAAGACAAAAAAACAAACTGCAGAACTTTAAGTTGTGTCCATGGTAGATACTGCAGAGGTTAATAAGAGGAGTCCTGCAGACCATCCTAGATAAATGAAGAAGGAAGACATCATTCCACAATGATAACTAAGGCGCTATGTGGAAGGCAACCACAAATACCATGAAAGTGGCTTCTATCCTATTTATTCTATGTTTGTAGCATAGATGTTAGTTTTTGCATATGAATAACTCATGCATCTATGGCACTAAGGAGTGCATTGGACAAGATTTAAAAGGGAGAAGTATGAAAAAATTTGCATTAAAAACTGAACAGGGGTAAAATCTATGTAAATTGAGAAAAAAGCTGAACAATGAAAAATAGGGGAATAAAAATTCTCTCAGTTACCGTGATCATGGTCCCTAGGAACGATCATGGTATTCAGTGTGTCCACGATCACGGTTACTTCAGCGATTTAAATCACTTATTCCCCCTCATTTTCCTTAAATTCCCATATATATTTTTGCATTAAGAGATGGTTTGACCTTGAGGGAATGATGATGATGAAGAATCGAAGAGCGGTGGCATCCCTTAATGAGGTTTTAGGGAGTAGCCTTATTTATCTTATCTTTAATTTATTTATCCAGTGGGGACACTACATTTTTAGTTAGGGGTGTCTCCGTATTCATTTGATATAAGCTTGTAATGAATCTTATTTCTATTTGTGCTGTAATATTCGAGCACTATGATAGTGCCCACACATTCATGGATTATTATTTTTCTTGTAGTCTAGTAACTTATTTTATCTCTATTGGATGAGTTTTTTCCTTATTATAGACTGAGTGACGATATTCTTAAGGGGAAAACAACATAGTTGGGTTTTAACCATACATGTAGGGAAAGACTGAGTACCTGTGGCATCAAAGCTATAAATGTAAGAAATGTCTGAGTAACTGTACATTTGATGATTTTGGATCACATTCATACCCATTGGCGAAGTTCGAGTATTTATTTATGTGGTTGTCCCATACTATAGCTTGAAATGTGAGACTATAACTTAGGTTGTTTCCATGATTTGCAAATTATGCATGGTTTTAGATGCAAAATAAACAACTCACTTGTCCATAAATTTTGCAAAATTCGAGGGCTTGAACGTTAGAAACTTTTTAAAAAAGCTTTTCCCTTTTTCATGACTCCGACATTGACTTTGAAAAATTAGTTGATACTCATTTTTTTCTCGAGTGGGAGAAAAAATTAAACCCCCTCGATGAGATTCGTATGCCATGTGTGGGAGCTTATTTGTCTATAATACGTATGGACTGATACCATCTAGAACATGCCCCATTAGTTTTACAAGGCTAAATTTTTATTGTATTGTGTTGTTAAAATGACCATAGGCCATCTTTGGACTTTGGAAGCCCACTCTAGCAAAAAATAACCCACCAATATATATGAATTACCTCTAGTTACCACTTTGAGACTTTAAACTTTTCTTTGGCAAATATATTACAAACTGTGACCCTTCTATTTTTTCTCTTTTGAACCCTACCCTCCTTGAGCTTATGAATAAAATTTGAGGCTAAAATCCTAAGTTAGGGGTGGTTGAAGTAAAAAAAAGTGGTACAGTTTGTCCATGGAATCATATGAAGGTGCCTATAAGCATAAGATGATAAAGCAAAACAATTAGAAATGAGAAAAGATCCCACAAAGGAAAGAAAGAAATTATTTATTCACAAAAAAAAGAGTGAAAGAGAAAAGTAGGAAAACCAAGAAAATGCAAAGTAGGAAAAATAGTAAGGGAAAAGAAGTTGCCCAATAGAAAAAAGTGAAAGGAGTATGATGTAGAAGTTTAATGAGGGTTTAGCCTTATTGTCCTCAGTTGATATCCTACCCTAACCTAAACCTATATTACAAGCTCAAAACATCTTTTGTACTTCCCAACAAAGTGTGGTCATTGTAGTGGCAATTGAAAATTGGGGCAATCCTATGGCATGGTACTTGTTAACATGGAGTATTTCTTAAGAGAAAGAGTGTTTGCACTTAAAATTCCTTATTGCATGATTGGTAACTAGGTGTGTGAAATTTTCTTTCTTGTCAGGAGGCATGTGAACAAGTTGTGGTCAATGATTTTGTCCTCTTTTGCTTATTAAGAGGAAGTATAATATGGTTATGGTCAGTAATTGAGTCATTCCTAGAGTGTGCGTAGTTGTTACTTGGTTGCTCTCCAAATTCTATTGCATCATTCAAATATTCAATTTTATGTTGAAGGGTGTAGTTGAAACCATTTTGTACATATGCAAAGAGCTTTTTATGGTAGTATTCAAGTTGAAGTCATCATGATCATTGGGTGATAGAATAAGGGCATATATATTAAATTGTCTCGTAGAAAAGGGTAGTGTTGCTTGAGGACAAACAAGGTTTTATGTTGGGGTATTGCTGAGTGGTGATTTAGCACTCATTTGCACCAAACATTTGTGCTCACTACCATGTTTTGGTTAATAGAATAAGACATCATCATTACTTAAATGCACTAATATCAATATTTTGCAAGTATATAGTTGAGAAGGTGAAAAGATATGGATTAGAGATCAAAAAGGATCAAATAGAAGTAAAAGGAGTGTAGTTGGGGACCTGGAGTAGTTTAACCTTAATTATTGTGACCGCAGTCCTAAGGATATAGTCACGGTTAGTCAAGATGGTCAGTATAGCATAATCGTAAAGCACAACCTTTGTCGCATAGTCGTGGTTGGGATCAAACCTACACGATCATGGTTTAGTGGGAATATGACCCAAGGCAGTTCTGTCAAATTGAATAGATGAATCCCAAACCTTATATAGTCAAAAACAATTTCTTCTTTGGGTATTGGTCACCTCATAAACAATACCGAATTTTAAGTAAGAATCCCTAATTGGGAAAGTGTGTAACTAATTGTGGAGGCTTGACTTCCTAGTATTTTGTGAATAATTAATGTTTTGAATAATCCTTATGGTATATCTTACTTTACTTTCTTCATTAGTAGCTAAGTAAATTTGTCTTGGGATTATGTTGAACTAAAGTGTAATTGTGTGGGGAAGGTGTTATTTTGTTTGCATAACTGCTAGTTGTTGATATGGATTACATCATTTCTTGAATTTTTGAGTTGGAATTTATGGGTGAAATCCCCAAATCTCCAAATGGGTTTGATGGATGAAAACCCCAAACTCTAGAATCCTTTTATCATCCTTGAAAGAGGGATGAAGGTGAACATAAGGTAATCCATAACATCCTTGAAAAAGGGTTTTAGGGGTCAAGGCGATGGTGGACAATTACGCCTATGGTTTACTACCTTTTGCAATCTTAGAAATAAGTGTAATGGGAGTATAAATCATGTCAAGAACATAATCCTAGAAATAGGGATGCTTGATTGAGGTTTTGGGTAATTACGAATTGCACACTTGTGAGATGCTCAAAAGAGCCAATGGACAAAATTGTTGTGGTTTTATTGAAAGATTAACCACAATGATCTATGACCTAGCCTATCCTTTAGTTAACAACTATTTTTTATATTAAACGATCATCAACCCACGTGTTTTTACTTTTAGGTAGACATAATCCAACTTCTCCTCAAATCTTTATTTTAAGTCAAAAGTGTGATATTCAAGCATTTTTAACAAAAAATCATTACAAATAAATCCCAAATCAATTCCCCTATTTTATTTTACATGTGGTGTTTATTAGCATTCTGAGTAACCTTTTAGTAATTAGAGTACCCATAGGACTTGAAATTTATAATTCGCTCTTTGTAGATTCGACCTCAACTCATGTTGAGTTGTTGACAATGACCGCCTCACCCCTTAAATACGGGGTTGATTTGAGCGTTATCAAGGATATACAATTGTCAACCTTTAGGACTCGTTATAGTCTATTTGAATTTCTAGTGAAGTCTATTGGGTAGACTAATGAGCCAGTTGCATTTATGGATTTTAATGAACCACATGTTCAAGCCTTTTTTTAATTCCTTCATGATCATTTTCATTGATGACTTCTTTGTTTATTCAAGGAGCAGAGAGAAGCATGCTTCATATTTGAGGATTGAGCTCAAGATATTGACAGATGATGTGTTTTTCGCCATACTCTCTAAGTATGTGTTTTGGCTCGAGTCGGTGACAGTCCTTGGACATGTGTTATCTAAGGATGGGAGTATGAAAGAACCAACAAAAATTGATCCCAATCGTGATTGGGCTAGGCCTACATCTCCGATAGAGTTTTATAGCTTTATTAGCATAATTAGTTATTATAGATACATTGAGGGTTTTGCTACTATTTAAGCATTGATGACCAGATTGACTTGGAAAGATGTTCTTTTTTGATAGCTCAAGGAGTGTGATTAGAGCATTAGAAAGCTCAAGGATCTTCTTACTTCAACCCCTATTTTTGCTCTTTCTGTTTAGGATAAGGAATTCATCATTTATTGTGATATTTCAATTGATGGTTTTAGTTATTTATTGATACAAAATGGTCATGTTATTGCCTATGCTTTGAGGCAACTTAAGGTGCATGAGTGCAACTACACCCCTAATGCTTTGGAGTTTGCGGCGGTATTTTTTGCATTTAAGATTTGAATGTAGTTTCCTTATGGTATGATTTGTGAGCTTTTAATTGATCAGCATATTCTTCGACATCTTATGACCCAGAAGAGCTTAATCTCAGCAACATAGATGGATGGAGTTATTTAAGGACTATCATATTTACATCATATATCATCCAAGCAAGGCAAATGTGATAGTATACACCTTGAGTCATAAGACAGTGAGTATGGGTAGTTTTGCTTGTATTTTAGTTTACTAGAGGACGTTGGCATTTCTTATTCAATCCTTAGCTAACTTGATAGCTCGCCTTTATATTTTAGACTCTTAGAGGATTCATGCCAGTGTTTAGGAGAGGTCTTTTTTATTTGAGCAGATTTGAGATCACCATTTTGAGGATTAAATACTTTGAGTCCTCCGTGATTAGGTGTTGAGTGGTGAGTCCAAGAAGGATACCATAGATTCTAAGGGTATTTTGATATCTGATAGCCATATTTGTGTTCCAAGAGTTGATGAATTGATCTAGTTGATTTTTCTCGATGCTCACAAATCTAGATATTTTATTCACCTAGGTACATCCAAGATATATAGAGATTTTAGACAACATTATTGGTGGAGAGTCACGAAGGGAGATATGGCTAATTTTTTAGATCATTTCTAATGTTGTTAGTAGGTAAAGGCTGATCGTCACTGATCGGGTGGTTTTATTTAGAGGCTACCCATTTCTGAGTCCAAATAGGTGCGGATCACCATGGACTTTATTAATGGTTTGCCTTGCACTTCTCATGGTTTGCGGTATTTGTGTCATCGTAGATTGGCTGACTAGGTTGTATATTTTACTCCTATTCAGATGTCCTTTGGTAGTGAGAGGTTAGCTCGTATCTATGATGGTGAGATTTTCTATTTTGGTACTTAGGTGAATCTTAGTACAACTACAGATGGCCAGTTTGAGCAGGTTCTCGAGGAATGCTCCTATGTTGTGTTATGGAATTAGGAGTCCAGTGGGTCCAACACTTATACTTGTAAATTTTACATATAATAACAATTATCGTTCAGAGATTAAGATGGCATCTGTTAAGGCTTTGTATGAAAGGAGATTTTGTTCCTTGATTATATGGTTTGGGACTTTCAACATGAGACCCCATGGTATTGACTTTCTTTAGGAGTAACTTGATACGGTTAGGGAGATTCTGGATAAGTTGAGAGTGGCTCAAAGTAGGCAAAAGTCCTATGGTGATTGTATGCTTCGTGCCTTCAGATTTGGAGTTGGTGATTGTGTATTCCTCTATGTGTCACTGATGAAGGGTGTCATGAGATTTGAGAGGAAGGGCAATCTCAGCCCTAGATATGTTAGACCTTTTTAGATTCTTTGCACAATTGGCGACGTGGCTAATGAGTTAGCCTCAACTCTAGATCTTGTTGTTGTTATTTGTTTTCCATATATCTATATTGCAACTATACATTCCAAATCCATCTCATGTGCTTAGTTGGGACTCTTTCTAGCTAGATGAACGGTTGACCTTTTTAGAGAAGCCTGTGCTTACTTTGGCTAGTGATGTCATACGGTTGCACAATAGAGAGATTTCAGTTGTTAAGGTTTAGTGGAGGTACTTCCTATTGGAGGAGGCCACTTGGGAGATCAAGAGTGAGATATAGACACAATATCTTCACCTATTCGAGACTTGAGGTATATCTTAATCCTTGACTTTCGAGGGTGAAAGTCCTTTTAGTAGTGGATATTTTAATAACCATTTGGGTCATTTTCATATTTCAGCTAATTTCATTATTAGAGCTTTTCAATAGCTGTGCCAAGTTACTTTATGACTTGATAGAACTAACAGTTTGGTTATCGAGTTATTTTTTTAGTTGTTAGAGCCAATTACCTATTTTGAAGTTGTTGCTGGTTCAAATTGGCTACCAGGCAAAGACATATGTCAAACATCCTTGTATGCCAATTCTGATAGTTCCAACAGCTTTGAAATGTTGATTTTAGTCTATGAGGACTCTTGGTTTGGGTCCTAAGGTACCCAAGCTAATTTTGACCTATTATTCAAAAAGTTAAGAAAATGAAATATGGGTGTGGGACCTATTTTTAGTCAAAAAAATCTCGTACGGAAATTTTGAATATGCCATTGAGTCCGTAATGTGAAATTTGGTATCGTAAGACAATTTATTTGTGTATATAGGATTATCGATGAATCTCTACGGCTCAATAGAGACTTAGAAATTCCAAGTCTCAACAATATATGGTATACTCGCTAACATCAAGCCAAGGGTCACGATCGCAATACCCTTTCTAAGCCATCAAGTTCTGCAACTACAGGCACATGTCGCAAATGCAAGTCTCCTGGAAAACACCATTTATAGAAATTACGAGGTACTGAGTGGCAATAGCAATACCCGAGCACCTGAAATGGGTATAAATTGACCATTTTTAACTCATTTTTTCACATTCTTCATCTATTCTCTTAAGAAAAGAAACCAAGGATGGAAAGCTTAGGATTAAATTTTGTGGGTGATTTGGGAGCATGGATAACAATTATTATGGGATTTTTCTTTGGACTTGAGGTAAGATTTTCCTAATTTCATGGTTTATTTTCCCCTTTTCTTTCCTAAATTACCTAAACTATGGTGAATTGATTTTACAACCAATATAGCTTAGATTTACCTATTCTTGAGGGTAATTGCTCCTAAAGCATTAGGAAATTTTTGTTGGCTTCAGAAATGTGATATCCATACATGGGACACACATGAGATTTTGGTGTGATTTTTAGACCAAAAGCATAATTGTCCAATATGGGTATCATTATTCTCGCGTTGATGAGTAGATTATGATTTGGATAGCTTGGAATCTTATGGAGGCTTCTAAAAAAGAAAAGTCGATGATTTAGTGTATTCTTCAAGTTTTTTTTAATGTCCAGGTTGGCTATGTTTTCCCTTTGATAGATTTAGTTATGTCATAGTATATTTATGGTATTATGTTATATTTAGGATTTTTTTTCGGTGTTGGCGATCAAATTGGTAATTGTTGTGTTAGTTGGACCTTTTAGGCCATTAAAAAACCGTAATTTAGGGGCTTTGGCTTAGTTTCCTGGATTATGAGTAGAATTCTCCTAGCGATAATAAAGGCCTGTTTGACAACTAAAAGTGGATTTAGATACATAACTATAAATTTCTTCACTTTTTTGACTCACTTCACGCTAAGTGTTTGAGTTGGTTTGTAAAATATTTGTTTGACTTCACTCTTCATACATGGTTAGGATGCACACTAACGGTACATGAGAAAAGTATCCTAACATTAAGCCTAGGAATCTTATTGTTATTCATGGATGAGAGGTTGTGGACATCCTTGAGATGTATCCCTAGCTAATTGATAGAATATAGGGCCTCTACAAGACCCTATTCCTACTCTGTTCTAGATATTCTTCCGCCACAACCAGTGATAGGCCAGGGACTAGCCTAGGCTACACTGAGGTTTATTTCTTCTTTAATGCTCAGGGATACTTTGGTTCAACTTTTGGGATAGTTGGTGGTATTCCATCTGATGGTTCATAATATCTAAATTAGAGTAGTACTGGGGGGGGGGGGCATAGCCAATAGCTATCGCTCCAAGACATTACATCCCTCATACATTGACAGTTGATCAATTGGTAGTTTCTTAATCAATGGTTGCTTAACCTATTATGTCTGCCGAGGAGTAAAAAATATTGGGAAAATTCTTGCTATTGGCTTTATCTAGGTTTTTTGATGTATCGGAGAAGGATACATATGAGTTTCTGATTGCTTATGGTGATAGGCTCAGTAATTTAGTCCTAGTTGGACTCATAGTGTTGATTACACTACCTTTCAAAGAGATATGGCAGCCTGACATTGGTAGAGGGTTCATATTGATTCCAAGCCAACTAGATCTTCTTCTTTGACTTAGGCTAAGTTCTCTAAGATTTTCTTGGAGAACTGCATGCCTTGAAGACTCAGAGATTATTTAATAGATCAGTTCTTTAAATTGGAGTGGGGTTCTATGATGGTTATGAAGTATGAGGCTCATTTTCATGGGTTGGCTAGGCAGGCTACTTCTATTCTAGGTACTGAGTATGAGAGGGTTTGATGATTTGTTCGAGGATTGAGCTTTCACCTTTGTATGTCCACTTATAGTTTGGTTGTTATAGGTAGGTCTTTTTTAGAGGTTTCTATCATGCTCATGTGATGAAGGAAATACATCCTTAGACATTAAGAGGTAGCTTTAATATTCGTTGATGTCATGGGTTATTTCGTGGGAGTTTTAGTAGCTCCCAGTTAAGAGACAATGTTTTTTATTGTAGGTATCCTCATCGTTTTTCGTATCAACCTTAGAGTCAGAAAAGCAGACTCGTTTAAGAAGCGCTTTAGAATACTTATGGAAGTCAATCTTGTTTTAGTGATCTTCATGGTCAAGGTAGTGGTCTTTCTTTGAGGGATTTGTCTTCTAGTTATTCTAGTTGAGTAGTCTATTTTGGGTCAGTTGGTCTTCTACTTCTGCTTAAGCTCAAGTGACATGTTATTATTTTAGGGGTCATTTTCATTATTTGTGAGAATACCCTAATCGTGGTAAAATTATATTTTCAGCTTAGAGTGTTCCCTTGATTACAACAGTTCATCCCACAATTACAGGTGCTTCTCATAGTCATAGGGATAGTTGTCGGGGTGCTCGAGGTGGTAATCAGGCAGGTAGGATAAGAGATTGGTAAGGAACCCAGCCAGGTGGTGGACTTGGTCAGTTGTATGCAGTACCTACAAAACTAGAGGTTGGGTTTTTGAATTTTGTTGCCATAGGTATTATTCAAATATGTAGTCAACTGGCCTTTGCTTTATTTGATCTATGATCCACTTATTCTTGTCGATCTACTTACTCTGCTCCACGGTTAGAGTTATCTTGGGATTTATTATCTATGCCATTATATTTATCTACTCCTATGGGTGATTCTTTAGTAGTGTAATTGGTTTTTAAATCAATTGTTGTGACTATTAGAGATATTGATACTCATGCAACCTATATTATCTATGACATGGTGGATTTTAATATCATTTTGTGCATAAACTAGTTATTACACTACCATATAGTAATGGATTAATTTCCCAAGTCTATTACCTTAGCTATATTTGGCATACCACAAGTCATGTGGTAGAGAGCTATTAGCAGTGAGATAATGGGGATTATTTCTTATATGTGTGGTAGGAGACCTTTTTTAAGAGGTTTCTCGAATTATCTCACTTATATTTATGATGTTAGTATGGAGAGTCCAACGCTTGACTCTATTCCTGTAGTCCATGAGTTTTTGGATGTTTCCTTTATCGATCTGCTTAGTATACCTCCTACCCATGAGATTGACTTTGTTATTGATCTTGATTCGGGCACCCAACCTTTTTATATAGTATTTTATACTATGGCTCCTATCGAGCTTAAACAGTTGAATTCTCAGTTTTAGGATTTTTTTTGTAAGGGTTTCATTAGACTAATTATATCTCCTTGCAGAGTTCTTGTGTTGTTCGTGAAGAAGAAAGAAGTCTCCATGCACATGTGTATTGATTATAGGTAGCTAAATAAGGTAACTATGAGGAACCATTATCATATGCCTCAAATTGATTACTTGTTCGACTAGCTTCTAGGTGCAACGGTGTTTTCAAAGATTGATTTGAAGTCTGGTTACCATCAGTTTAGGATTCGAGCTTAGGATATCCCATAGACAACCTTTAGGACCCGTTATGGTTCGTATGAGTTCCTAGTGATGTATTTTGGTTTGACTAATGCACTTTTACATTCATGGATTTAATAAACCGCATGTTCAGGCCTTATTTCGATTCCTTCGTTATAGTGTTCATCGATGACATCCTTGTGTATTCGAGGAGTAGAGAGGAGAATGCACAATATTTGAGGATTATGCTCTAGACTTTAAGAGATCATGTGCTTTTCAATATGTTCTCCATATGTTAATTTTTTATTGAATTTGTAACATTCCTTGGACAGGTGGTATCTAAGGATGGATTATGGTAGACCCGATGAATATTGAGGACATTTGTGATTGGGCTAGGACTACATCTCTAATTGATATTTGTAGCTATATTATCTTGTCTTGTTATTCTAGATGATTCATTGAGGGTTTTGCTACTATTTCAGAACCGATGACTAGATTGACTTAGAAGTAGGTTCCTTTCTAATGGTTCAAGTATTGTGAGTCGATCTTTCAAAAGCTCAAGGAGTTTCTTACTTCAACTCCTATATTGGCTCTTCATGTTGAGGGTGTGGGATTCACCATGAATTATGATTTACCTAGTGTTGGTTTGGGTTGTGTACTAATGCAGCAGGATTGTGTTATTGCTTATTCTCTGAGGTAACTTAAAATGCAAGAGTGCAACTACCCCACTCAGGATTTAGAGTTGGTGGTGGTAGTTTTGTGCTTAAGATTTGTAGACATTGTATTTATTGTGTGGATTGTGCAATTTTCACCAATCATCACAATCTTCAGCATCTTATGACCTAGAGAGATCTTAATGATAGGCAACACAGATAGATGTAATTGCTTAAGGTCTATGATGTTTCCATCTTATATCATCCAAAAATGGAGAATGTGGTAGAATATGCCTTGAGTTAATTGGCAGTGAGTATGGGTAGTTTGACTTGTGTTTTAGCTTTGTAGAGGTCGTGGGCTTGGAACATTCAATCCATAGCCAACTTGATTATGCAGAAGCCCTATGCAGATCGTAGGATTTGTGCATTGATATTGGATTTGGTGATTAGGTATTCGTAAGTGTGTCTTCTATGAAGGATGTCATGAGATTCGGGAGGAAGGGCAATCTTAGCCCCATATATGTTGGACCCTTTGAGGTTCTTCACACAGTTGGTGAGGTGTCTTGGGAGTTAGCCATATCTAGATCATGTTTTTGTCCATCAAGTTTTCCATATTTCTGTTGTGACGATATATTCCTAATCTATCTCATTTGCTTAGATGGGACTCAGTCCATCTAAATGAGAGGTTAACCCTTTTGGAGGAGCCTGTGCCTAATTTTACTAGTGATGCCAAGCGGTTGTGCACTATAAAGATTTCGGTAGTTAAGATTTTATTGAGTCACCAACTAGTAGAGGAGGCCATTTGGGAGATCAAGAGAGAGATGTGGACCTGGTATCCTCACCTGTTCGAGACTTCTGGTACCTCTTAATCCTTGACTTTTGTGGATTAAAGTCTATTTAGTAGTTGATATTATAATCACCCTTCAGGTCATATTTTATATTTCCTCTTATTTTCTTTGTTAGAGCTTTCCTATAGCTACCCTAAGTAGTGTATGACTTGTTGGAACTGACTATTTGATTACTAGGTAATTCGCTTGATTATGAGAGCCAATCATTGTCTTGAAGTCTCTGTTTGTTCAAATTGGCCACCATGTAAAAATTTCAGTTAAACAAGCTCATATACCAATTCTAATTGTTCAAAAAGAACCAAAATATTGATTTTATGCTAGGACTCTTGGTTTGGGTCTCAAAGTACCTAGGCATATTTTGACCTATTGGTCAAAAAGTTCAGAAAATGACATATGGGTGTGGGACCTAATTTTTGTTAAAAGATCACAAATTGATATTTTGACTATCCTATTGCGTTTGAAACATCGAATTTTGTATGGTAGTATACTCCATTTGCATATAAGGGATTACAGATGAATCTCAAAGGCTTAGCGAAGCTTTGGAAAATTCCAAGTCTAAGCTATATTTGGTCAGCATGTGCCTCGATCATAGGCATATGTCATGAATGAGACTCTACTAGCAGCCACTGATTATGGCAATCGTGAGGTGCCAATTAGTGATAGCGATACCCAAACACTTGGGATGGGTATAAATAGACCATTTTAGGTTTATTTTGGTCCATTCGTCATCCATTCTCTTGAGACTAAAACCCTAAAGAGTGGAAAAGCTTACGATTAAATCTTATAGGTGATTTTGGAACTTGGGTAACGATTATTAAGAGATTTTTCTCCAAATTTGAGGTAAGATTTTCCTAATTTCATGGTTTTTTTTCCCCTTTTCTTTCCCAAAATCACTAAAACTTGGTCTCTTGATTTTAATACAAATACAACTTGGATTTTACCTATTCTTTGGGATAATTACTCCTTCAGCATAAGGCAATGTTGAGTTGACTTCGAAAATAGATTTCCATTAATGAGACCCACATGATATTTTAGCGTGATTTTTGGACCCGAAGCACAGTATTGCAATATGGATATCACTATTCTTCTGTTAGTGAGTAGATTGTAATTTTGATACCTTGACATCTTGCGAAAGATTTTTGGAAAGGGAAGTTTGTAATTTAGTTAATTCTTCTAGCTTTCTTTAGCGTCCAGGTAGGCTATTTTTTCCCATGAAATATTGAGCTATGTCATAGCATATTTATGATATTATGTTTGATTTGAGGTGGGTTTTATGTGTTGGTGATAAAATTTGCAATACATGAGTTAGTTGGACCTTCTAGGCCATTCGGAAACCATAATTTTGGTACATTAGCTTAGTTTCCTAAATCATGAGTACAATTTCCATCATGTGGCTAATTAAGTCTTTTTTACATATAAAAGTGGATTTGGATACCTTAGCTCAGTCCGGGGTAAAATTTACCTAGTAATGGATTTCAGGGATTTAAAAGTGGGCCTTTTGACCCACATTAGTCCAAAATATGTGTTAGCTATTAAAAGAGTTTATCACGCTTGTTGTACATCTTGAAACTACTTATTGAGGTAATAATTAGAAATTTGGGTACATGGCTATAATGATGGGTTGAATGTTTAGAGTTGAGGCTTAGCGATTATGCTAGTGATTATGCTATTTCTTGTGATATTTAATATATGATCACCACTTTGAATCTGTATATTGATTATAATATTGATGATATACTTACCAACTCATGTTCAAATATTGATGATGATATAATGATATAGTTATCAGTTAGAGTCTGGATATTGATAATGACATTGATGACATATTTACCCGATTCAAGTTTTGAAGATTGTTATGATATTGATTATATGATTATCGGTTCAAGTTTGGATATTACTATTATAATAATCATGATATTGACAGTATGATATCGGTGGTATTGATATTTATGATGTTGGTTATAGAAGATGACATTGATGATGTGGGTATTGGTTTAGAGTTTGGATATAGGAATTTTTGTAATGTGGCATGATGTGGATAGATTCTAGTTGTAGCTTGAGAGTTGGTAAGTGATGGTTGTTTGGATTATACTATCTTTGTGGATACCCTCCAGGCTTATGGGGGCCTACACGAGTTATTTACTTTTTCATACTTATTGGCTTATAGGGCCCAATTTTGAAGTTGTAATTGCGTGTTTTCGATCCACTATGATATGTATATTTTTGTTATTAACATATTTTTGTTCACCGATGTTGAAGTTGATTCATGCTTATCTCTACCATGACTTAATCATGTTATCTTGATTTTTATCATATTTATATCATGATTTGGCTCATTCGGTTGATGATTCCTACTGAGTACTCGTCGTTTTGGTACTCATGCTACACTGCCGTTCCTTTTTTGTTTAGTTTTGAGTACCTGTTTCCACCATTGATTCGAGGATCATGCCGTGTCAGTTTCAAAAGATAGGGTGAGCCTTAGTAGTGGGAGTTTCCCTATTTCCTTCTATCTTACTTATGTCTAGTCTCTAGTTTTATGACTGAATTGTATTGAATGTTTTGGACTTGGGTTTTATTTATAATATCTCTTGTACTGGCTCTACCAAGTCGTGGGATGGTTTTCTATATTATTGCTACCTTTAAGCTATTTCCATTGCATTGCTGATTTATGTATTAAATTGCTTTTTTGGCCATTTTTAGGGCATTTCAATGAAGTTATCCATTGAAAATAGCTCCGGGCTAGGGTTCAACTTACCTACTAGCAAGATAAAGTAGGTGCCATCATGACTCGTAAATCGGGTCATGACAGGCTCTACCTTCCATATGTATGTAAATTTGATTTTTTGATTGACCGACGCAAGGCTCTTGTCCCCTAGGCTTCCAACCATGATTATATAGATTCACTTTAATTTATTTCTTTTACATTATATATTGTTGTTTTGGTGGTCATAACATTATTTAGCTTTGGAACTGTAGATATGTAAGCAATGTACATGGGGCTTTAACAATGATATAGGAATGAATTTAATATAAACATCATGCTTAGGAAATTGTATGACTCAATGAACCACACTGGTAGAAACATATACATAAATGAGACATGAAGGCATGTGACAAGTAAGGTTATTAGGAAGGCGTGTGACAAGTAAGGTTATTAGGACATATAGTAAATGATTCATTAAGTTATGTAACAAGTGAGTAAGTGATTCTACTTAGCAGATAGTTCATTTAAAACACATTTGAACATTTCAAATGGGTGTATACATGTATTTCAAAAGGTGATGTGTAACTCCTCAAATGGAAAGGTAAGAACTGTAAAAGATGATACAATTGCTAAACTCTTAGTAGACGATGTCAAATGAAAGAGTGCATAATCTTGCGAACTAATGAGGTGCATGGACTAATCCAAACTAATGGAAAAATGTACATTTCATGTAGGGACATATAAAATATATTATACATCAAATATGTATCCAACATATGAACACTTGTAACATGAGTAATGTCTAATCTTATACATTTAATGAACCTCATTTTACTTCAGAGCATAACACATGTAACTTGTTGTTCGGAGTAGATTTTTCCTTCAAGTACATGGCGGTATAAGCACATCGACATTGTATAATGAACATACATAGATGTACTTTGAACATTTGTGAAACCATGGGTCATAGGAAGATTGTTATCTAGATTATAGATTGTAAACCATGACTATTTTATGAAAGTCACTTAGAAGGACCACTTTGCTGGTAGTAAAAAAAAGAATAAGATTTTCTTCCAAAGAATGTGTAATCGAATGGCCCTACATACCTCAATTCCCAATTCGTATAACTTATAAAGTACCAACTTGTCCCTTAATGTAATAATCTTTATCTATAGAAAATGTAAAGTAATAAGGCTAATATTAGCAACTTACTTAACATCTTTGGATGTTTTGACTCATCATAAAAGTAGTCGGGTAGAAGACAAGTAATCCTTAGAACTAGAGATGTTCTTGCACACTTTCAGGCCAGATTAGTTATTTACATGAGTTAAACTTACCATGTGGTATATAGGTTCTACCTTGAATTTACAATACACATATATAGCATTACCCAACCTGAAATGGACAACAATTATACATAATCTTTAACAAAAAAATAATGAATCAGCTTACCCTTCATTTCTGCCTGTTAATAACTCTAACCAATCAATTTCTAAGTCCTTATACAACCTCCCAAACTTCTAAATACAATAAAACAACCACATCCTCTCAATATATCCAAAACACTTAATCTAACAGCTTTTAATAGTCGTTCCATGAGTTCTAATAAATAGGTATGTCTAGAATGCTAAAAAAAGCTTTTAATTAGAGGTTAGGGGCGACTTTTCCTATTGCATCAATCCATTATTTTCCCTCAATTACAATTAGGTAACCATCTATAATCCAATTAATAATATAGTAAAAGTTAGCACAAATATCAAGTGAAAATGGGGAAAATATTTGTGATTTGTGTTATTTTTGTAAAATATTTGTTTGTGTGATTTGACTATTTTACCCATCCTGGTTGTTGCATTTTTGTGTTTTTGGGGTTTTGAGTTGATTTTCATGGTTCCCAAAGCATTTTGGTGTGTGTGATTTTGTTTTTGGTGGTTTATAAGACTTATGAATTGACTTTGGTCAACATTTTTTTATTTGTGTATCTAATGGAAAAACAGACTATGCCAACAGATTTGGAATGTTTATTATAGGTTGATAAGATGGTTGGTTTGTTTTGGCATCTTGTATATCTTATTTTTACCCTCAATTCAAAAAGTTGTAACAATATGTCTTGAGAGTCAATTCTATGAAAACTATATTTTTTCCCCAAAATTTGATATCTCTATTGAGTTTGGAGCGTCGAATTTGGTAGGGTAGCATAGTTCATTTGTATTCTCAATATTTTAAATGACTCTCGAAGGCTCTTCAGAGATTTGGAATTTTATTATACTCCACAGCTTGTGCTCGTAAAGTACCACTTATTATTCAGTAGAGATTTGGAATTTTATTGTTCAGCTAGTTCAGCTGCTAAAGTGCCACTTTTTCCACTTTTAAGACAGGATCTAAAGTTCCACTTGGCTGCTTTAGTAGCTGTCTACTAGCTAGGCAAGGGCACTCTAGCAGCCATTATCCGCTTAAGCGGATGGAACTTTAGCTGCCCTTGTTTACTTTAATGGAATGACACGCTAAACAGGCACCATTAATGAGGTCAAAGATTGCTTTAGCGGTGACCGCTAAAGTTTCCATTTAATCGTTGTAATGGCACCTGACACTTGGGTATATAAATAATTCTTTCTTAATTTTTTTACTATTTTTGAGATATTATTTTCTATGTGTGATTATGTGGGGTCTTGTTTGATTTTATTGGCCTGG
This sequence comes from Capsicum annuum, assembly GCF_002878395.1. Classification (NCBI taxonomy): domain Eukaryota; kingdom Viridiplantae; phylum Streptophyta; class Magnoliopsida; order Solanales; family Solanaceae; genus Capsicum; species Capsicum annuum. The sequence continues at coordinate 104,459,163 of NC_061121.1, read as the reverse complement.
TATTGATATATGTATGTTTTGTTGTATACTTTTAGCTAGACAAATCCTAAATTTTGGGATTGACATAGTGTCAATGGAATTTTTAGTGTATGGTTTATGGATTATATTAGATCATAGATGATTGGTTAACTTGAGTGGATTTTTGCTACTTGGTTGATATGTTGGTTTGATATTGGTAATTCTTATTTTGGTCAGTTGTGAGAATTCTATCCTTATACCATACTCATTCATAAAACAAATGTACCACCATAAAAATACTAGAAATTTTTGATAGAAAATGTAATATCTTTAAAAACCTTATATTGATATATGTATTAAAGTGGAGTTATGGATATTGGTTATATGTGTTAACAAACCCCTAATGGGTCCTATCTAGGAGTGGAGCTTAAACGGTGTGGGTTGACATACCCTTATGGGTCCTACCTAGGAGCAGTGATCAGTAGGTGTATACAGAGGTTATGAGATAACCTCGTGCATCATCATCATCATTGTAATCCTCATCATCTTCATCGCACCCTATATATAAATATATTATGCTTATTATACTTTGTATTTCTATTCTTGATGTGATATCTGCCAATTTGTATTTATTTTCCCTACTTGTAAATCTATATTTTCTTCTTGTACCAATATTTGTTATATATGTATATAGTAGAACTATAAATGGATATGATATGGGATACCATTTGGGATATTTTCTAATTATAGGCGACGTGCCCATAGTTTATGGTTTAATGGTTTATTTTCTACTTTACTCAGTTGGGCTATGATACCAACTAAGTACAAGTAGGCTGTATTTATCCCCGCGGCACCCTTTTGGTGCATATCAAGGTACGAGGGTGCCAAATAGATAACTAATTCAGGCGACATTTGGAGTTTATCTGAGGTAGTATTTTGTCTATGCATATGGAGTTGGCCACTGCCTTTTCTTATCTAGACAATGTCTTATTGTATTTAGAGATAGAGTTTGTTTCTTTTTGGATATCCTATGAATATTCTGACTTTAAGTTATATTAGTGGTTCTTACACTGTGGCACTAGGTTTTGAGATTTGGTTTGTTATCTTTGATTATATTTCTTATATTACTATGTTTGTGTGGCTCGGCTTTGATTTAGAAGCCTTGTCTTGGGATTTAGTATTGATTAACCTTAATATATAAGTTTGGATGATAGGCTTATCTTTCAAATCTTGGCATGATAAGTGCCATCATGAGCCTTTGTTATTGGGTCATGATAAATTAGTACCAGAGTATCCAGGTTCACAGGTCTCATCAGTGTAAGAACAGGGTGTCTCATAGATCCTCACAAAATAGTAAGTAGACATTTGTATCTATCTCTGACAGGCTACATATAATTCATGTAGACTTTCCTTACTTCATTACATATGGTAAAGATCTTTTATACGTTGTTTTCTAAATAAAGTTTCACTTTTTTCTACGATTGTATTTGAGTATGGTATTCCAAGGTCATGACATTAGCTTTCTTTTAAGTTAACTCCTCAGGTGGGATCTAAGACAACCATATTAACTGCACCTCCTATTATAAAGGTTACAGTTATGTCTTCTGAGGATCAGAAGAGGTTTGAGAGACTTACTTATTTGGATCCTACTAGGTTTAGTAGTGTTGTAGGTGAGGGTTCCTATGAGTTCTTGATTGATTATCGTGATATATTTCACAACCTTAGTTTGCTTGAGTCGTATGAGGTTGCTTATACTACTTGTTAGTTGAGAGATACAACTAGAGATTGGCAGAGGTCACTTATTGGTTGTCCAGCTCTTAGTTACATATAGATGACTTTGGATCAATTTACAGAGGCTATTTTGATAAGTTTGTGCCTTATAGTTTAAGGGATCATATGAGAGATGATTTTTGATTGCTTGGAGCAGGGCTCAATGACGGTCACAGAGTGTAAGGCATATTTCTATGCCTTGTCAAGATATTCTTTTGCTAGTATTGCCATCGAGTTAAAGAAGATTCAGAAGTTTGTGAAGGGGTTGAATGTTTTCCTTTAACTAGCTACAACTCAGATGGTAGTGTATGGGGAATTATTTTAGAGTATTCTGGAGCTAGCTAAGATGATTGAGTCTATTCTTTGACTATCTCAGGGAGGCGCAAAGAAGGTGACCATTAGGGTGAGTTTAAAGGTCATATTTCTTGAGGTAGAGATTCTATAGGTTTCCATGGGTATCATCATAGACCAATGTATGTAGCCTTGAAAGGTTTAGGTAGCAGGTCTTCTGGTTTATTAGCTTAGGGTGGTCGTCCTAGCTCATCCATACCTATTTTTACTAAGTTAGATGGTAGGGTTTGCTTTGTATGTGATGAGGTTGGGCATGTTGTCACAAACTATCCCTCTCGAGTTTGTAGAGCTACTCCTATATCTACTATAAGAGGTAGAGGTATGCTAAGGGTGTGAGAGGTAGAGGTAGTGGTGCCCGTTGTGGTAATTTGGGACAACCTAGTTAGGTGGTTGACATGGTCAGTGCTATGGTAAACCTATTGGGACTGAGATAGAGGACTCCGATGCTGTCATTATAATATTACCTCTATTGTTTCATATCTTTATTTCTGTTATTTAATTCAAGGTCAACTTTCTAATATGATTTAGCATATTTTTCTTTGTGTTTTAATTATACTAGTGAGCCTCTTTCCATGCTCATCTATGTATCTATGCTAATATAAGACTCTTTAGTGGTCGATTGGGTACACTGATCTTGTGTTGTGACATTTGCTAGGAATGAGACTAGGGTAGAACTTATTGTAGTAGATATGGTAGATTTTAATGTCATTGTGTTTAAGAATTTTTTAGCTCATTATCATGTTGTTCTAGATTGTTATGCTTAGACCGTGACTTTATCTTCATTGGGTGTGCCAAGGATATCTTGAAAGGGTGTGCTTTATTTGTGTTGCAAGAGGGTTATATCCTTGCTTCAGGCTCGCTATTTTGTTAAAAGGGGATTCTTATCTTACTATGCTCGTATTCATGCTACTAGTATTGCTTCACCTATTTCATTAGATTTTGTTTGTATTTTTTCTACGTTCATGGATATTTTCCCTTCCGATTTTCTTGATATGCCTTTGTATTATAATATTGACTTTTCCATTGATGTTGAGTCAAGCAAAAAACCTACTTTTATTCCTCTTTATTAAATGGAACCAATGGAGTTAAAGGAATTGAAAGATCAGTTACATGAGTTGTTTTATGATGGACTTACTCGATCTAGTGTATCACCTAGGGGTACGCCTATATTATTAGTAATGAAAAATAATAGATCTATGTGTATGTATATTATTTATCGGTAGTTAAACAAAATGATTGTTAAGAATAAGTATCCTCTTCCTCGTACTAATGATTTGTTCGCTCAAATTCGTGGTACTTCAGTGTTTTTTTAATATTGATTTGAGATTAAAGTATCACCAGTTGAGGCTTCAGATATTTCAAAGAAAACTTTTCAAACTCGGTACAGTCATTATGAGTTCTTGGTCATGTCCTTCATGTTGACCAATACCCCAATCTCATTCACAGAGTTGATGAACTTTGTATTTCGACCATATTTTGACTACTTTGTTATTGTATTTATAGATTATATCTTTGTTTATTCTATGTCTGAGGTTGATCATGAGGACCATTAGGGGATTCTACTTCAGAGATTGAGGGATGAGAGGCTGTATTCGAAGTTCTCTAAGTATGAGTTTAGGTTGGAGTTTGTCTCTTTCTTTTGTCATGTGGTGACCAAGGATAGTATTATGGTCAATTAGGATAAGATTGCAACGGTTTGTGGTTGGGACAGGCCTGCATCTCCTATTTAGATTTACAGTTTTATTTGTTTAACAGGCTACTATCAGTGTTTTATTTAGAGTTTCTCATCTATTGAAGCATCATTGACATAGTTGACTCCGAAGAAAATATCCTTTCTGTAGTTCGATGCTTGTGAGTCAAACTTTCTACTACTCAACGATTTGTTGAATTCAGCTCCTATCTTCACCTTTCCCATAGAGGGCATGGGTTTTACCATCTTTTATGATACTTTAGGTGTTGGGTTAGGTGTTTTATTTATGCTAGAGGGTAATGCGATTGAGTATGCTTCTCGTTAGTTGAAGCCCCATATTACGATACTCGTGATTTCGAGTTTTGTGCAGTAGTGTTTTCTTTGAAGTTATGGCGGCACTAATTGTATAGAGTCCATTGTGATATTTGTCGAATCATCATATCCTTTAATATTTTTTTACCCAGTGAGATATTACTATAAGGCAGGATGTTGGCTTAAGTTTCTTAAGGATTATGACTTATCTATTCTCTATCATCAAGGCAAGGATGATATGACTATGGATGCCTTAAGCAAAAAGTTGACTAGCATAGATAACTTTGGGCATTTTTTGAACCAGAAAGGCCATTGGCCTTAGAGGTTTAGTCTTTGGCTAACAATATGGTTAGGCTTTATATTTTTCTCCTAGGTGTGTTTGGAATTTTTTGCAGCTAGGTTTTCCTTGATGGAGTAGATTTAGGCTCATCATTTTGGTGATGTTTGATAAAGAGTGATTACAGATATAGTGTTGAGTGAAGAGGCTAAGGAAGGCTCGCTTAATTCAAATAGTGTTTTGAGGATTGTAGGCTGAGTTTATATGCTGAGAGTAAGTGATTGGATAAGATTGATTTTTGCGGAAGCTTATTATTCCAAATATTTTATTTATCTAGGAGTGACTAAGATATATCGTGATTTGATACAACATTACTAGTGGGATTGTATGAGGAAGGATGTAGAAAATTTTCTAACTTATTGCCTATGTTGTTAGCAGGTAAAGGAAAAGCATTTGAAACCTAGTGGTTTGCTTCAAAGTTTTCCCATCCCCAAATAGAAATAGGAATAAATCACTATCGATATTGTAATTGGTTTACCTCGTACTTATTATGGTTTTGAAAGTGTTTGGTTTGTTATGGATCAACTAACCAAATCTGCTCATTTCAGTTTAATTCAGGTACCTTTCAGTGCTAAGAGGTTGGCATGTATCTATATTTGTGAGATATTTCTTCTGCCATTTTCTATAATTTGGATCGAGGTTCAGTGTCCACATCTCACTTTTAGAAGACATTTTAGGAGGATTTGGGTACTTGGGTTGATCTTAGTACAAGATTTCACCCCCCAGATCAACTGTTGGCTTAATTGATTATTCAGATTTTGGAGGATATACTTCATGCTTGTGTGATAGACTTTTGTGGTTAGTGGGAGAAACATTGAGCAGTGGTGGAGTTTGCGTAAAATAATAAATACCATCCCGGTATTAGGATGGATCCATTTAAGGCTTTTTATGGTAGGTGTTGTCACTCTCTATTTGGCTGGTTTGATATTTTAGTGATTAATTCTCAAGGTATGGATATTCTTCGTGAGACTTTATATAGTGTTAAGGTCATTCAGGATAGTCTTCCAGCGGCTCAGAATAGGCCGAAGTGTTATGTGGATCATAGACTTAGTGCCTTGAGATTAAGTGTTGGTTATCATGTGTTCCTTTGCGTGTCACCCATGAAGAGGGTGATGAAGTTTGGGAAGAGGAGCAAGTTTAGTCCTAGGTATATATGGCCATTTGAAATTCATTAAACTGTTGGGGATGTGGCCTATAAGAAATCATAACATACTGATTTATCTGTTGTTCCTAAAGTTTTTTCATGTTTATATGATTTGGCATTATATTTCAAATATGTATCATATCATTCATTTGGATTCACTTTAGTTAGTGAGTTACTATATTTTATTGAGGAGCCCATCACCATTCTAGCCTAGAATGTCAGACAGTTGCATTCTTGGGTTATTCCTATGGTTAAGGTCCAGTGGAGACAGAGACCTGTAGATGAGTCTACTTGGGAGGTTGCGTTTAATATGCTTAGTAGTTATCCCTAATTTTTTGCTAATTCAGGCATTTCTATTGCCTTTAGTTCAAGGATGAATAAAATTCCTAGTGATGGATGTACCAACCTGATTTTTGTTATTTGAATAAAAGATTTGTATCTATGTAATTTGACTATTTTACCCTCTTGGTAATTGTATTTTTGTATACCTGGGGTGTAGGGATGATTGGCATAGTTTCCAATGCATTTTGGTGTGATTTGTGGAAGATTGTGGTTTTTGGTGGGTTATAAAGATTATTAGTTAACTTGGTCAACATCTTTTGATTTGTACGTCAGATGGCAAAATGGACTGTGCCAGCTGATCTAAAATGTTAGTTTTATGTTGGTAACATGGTTGGTGTGGTTTTAAGACTTATGTATCTCATTTCAAACCTCTATTAGAAAAGTTGTAAAAATAGGTCGCAGGGGTCAATTATGAAAACAATGTATTTTTAAAAAATATAATATAGCCATTAAGTCCGGAGCATCAAATTTGATAGGGTTGATAGTTCATTTATGGTCTCGGGATTTCGGATGAATCTCGAAAGGTCTAGGAGACTTGAAAATTTTGAAGTCTCCACTGTTGGTTCCCCACTAAGTTAGTAAAGCCTCTAAAGTGCCACTTTGGCCACTTTAGTGCTAGCCGCTAAAGCAACACTTGTCTATTTAAGTAGACGGCTACCAGTTGGGCAAGTACGCTTTAGCGGCTATCGCCTGCTTTGGCAAAAGACAATAAATCCTACCTTTCATCTTTAGTGGCCTGACATGGTTAGCAGATACTGCTAAAGCAGTACATGACCGCTTTTGTAGTGACCACTAAAACGGTCACTTAACCGCTTTAGCTACCCTTGACACTTGGGTATGTAAATAATCCTTTTCTCAGTTTTGTTCTCCATTTTGAGACTTAGACCTTGGGGATAGAGCTTTTGGGCATTTTCTGCCATTTCTAAGCTTGAGTAAGCTCCAAGCACCTATTTCAACTACTTCTCTTTGATTTTATCAATTTAATCATGTTTAAACTCGGATTTGAAGGTAGAATATAGGGATTTTTGGCCCTGGAGGCCCAATTAGCATTTCTTCGATCCAAACCCCAATTTTACCCCCTTTTTACTTAGATGTTTTCCTATGAGATACTTTAATCTTGGGAAATAGAGTTTTGGACAAAAAGTTTTGTTTTACCCTTCTTATTTGAAAACCCATTTCGGGGCTCCGTTTTAACCTCAATTTGAATGTGGGCGATATAGGTATCATTAGCTTTCTTTTGCTATGTGAATTTTATATTTGTGTTTTAGCTTATTTTGGGTTTGTGCTAGAGGTTAATTCTTGGTAATTAAGGATTATTCTTTCCAATTTTGGCAATTAAGGTAGGTTATGGCATAACTTTCTTCATACTGGGTGAGATAGTTAATAAAAATATGAAAGCATGCTATGAGTATCGGGTGGTATCATTGAAAATGTGTTAGATGATTCAAATGCTCATATGGGGGACTATATGGATAATATTTGTTGGTTTTGAGACATTATTTTCTATGTGCAACTGTGTGGTGTTTTGTATGATTTTGTTGGCTTGATATTGATAATTGTATGTTTGGTTGTACTATGCTTGCTGGAAATGCCTATATTTTTGGATTATGTGGTATCTAAGGTATTTTTCTTTTATGTTATACTTGATGGTTTATGGATTTTATTGGATCATGGATGGTTGGTTGACTTGATTGGATTTTTTCTCTCGTAGTTGATATATTTGTTGGATATTCGAAACTCATATTTTGGTGGGTTGTGGGCATTGCATCCTTATATCATACACATTTATGTCGCCCAAACTATACCCTCCAAAAAGATACCATACAGTCTTTGGAATATTATAGTAACCCAACAAGGTTGGGGTCGATCCCACAAAGAATAGGTCTGATGTGTCTCACAGACTTGTTAAAGTAGGTGGAAGTACAGTAAAGTAAATGGGGGAATGCGTGGTAAATAGTAAATAGGAAAAATTAATTAGATAAGGGTTGGTAGCCTTAAATTATTTTCGTGAACTTCTTTACATAATCACTACTTCTCTTATGACATAAGTAGTGCATATAGGCAGGTTCTCAACATTGGCCACTGCAAAGAAAAACTATTAAAGTGAACACAATCATAATACATGCTACAATATTGATCAAGAACAACATTACACTTTCTCTACTATTATAATATGTCAGGGTTCCACAACCCTAGTTAAGAGGTTTATCCACTCATGCTTGCAAAAATATACATGAAATTCAATAAGGAAAGCATAAGATGGATCTCACAGTACTTTAAGTAGAAAAGCTAATTCTCATATTAATAATCAACCAAATAATCAAGAACAATGGATTCCAAGAACAAAAGGCTGAACTTGGAACTCGATATATGTTAGTGAAAGTATAAAGTGCATAAAATAACAAAAAACATCCCAAGAGTATTTATAGATTACATAAAAATCCTAAAAATCCAAACCAAAATGATCAGGGAAACTTGGGTTAGTTGCCACTTACATACCCACTTATAGGCCATGAGTGGCCCTACTCCATGTGGGTGGCATCATAGGTAGTAGAGGAACTTCAAAGAACTTGATCAGCTTTAGTAAGTGACGATGGCACTAATTTGGCAGAAGTGCTACCCACACCCCGTAAGTGCCTCTATCATAGGTATAAGAGAAAATTCCAACTTTTAGGTTTTCTGATTTTTCACCGTCTGATACCCGCGAAGTCACTCATGCCACATAGGTACTACCCATGACACATGGGTAAGCTTGTAGGTTGGGATTACCTCTTAATTTCCCATCTTTTTCTCCATTTAATCCACAAAATCTAGTTTCCTATAGCATGAACACAGAATACATCATACCTAACAAAACATACATAAATACTTGCATATTTTCCATTTTTAGGCATCAAAAGTGCCATGAAACCATGGCACATCAACACCTTCAACTTAGAACATTCATATGTCCTCTGGCAATAAAAACACAATAAAGATACACACTGTTTCTTAACCAAGAGAAACTGAAGGTACCTACGACAATGTATCTCAATTTCAGCTTAAAAAACATTACCCCATCTTATTTTTAACTTTTCGAAAAAAATTGTATGGATCTATGCAGGCCAACAATGTGACATAATGAAATCAAGCTATGGAATTACATTAGCAATAAATAATTATTCATATGTACAAATTACACTACTAGAATAGAAAAGAAGCTAGCAACACAACCCATGTACCCTCACAATAAAGAAGTCTCACCCACTCAGTAGAATAGTGAATTTTAATGAGGGGACAATCACGAGACACTCACACTCACAAAAGAAGTTCCAACAATGTTCATAGAATACCATAGGCTTGTTATTATTTTCTTCACCTTAGCTTTTCATATAATCGGACTAGGATCACCATAGGACATTTAGGAATTTAGTGACTTAGTCTCCTTGGCAGTACAATTAAGTTAGCGGTCCAGTTATAAACCAACTTTTCATTGATTCTCCCTTATTACTCCCTTTTTCCTTTTATTGCGTATTCAGGCTGGGTGCGGTTACTTTTATTCTTTCCTTTTTTTTCTTTTTCAATATCATTTTTCTGTTTCCCTTTCTTTTTCCATTATATTTATACCACACCCGATCTTAAATTTCTTTTGCTTTATTTAGTCCCTCCTACATATCAAATCCTAATAACGTTGACTTAAGCAATTTCGCTAAGTTGAGGTGCACAATGTCCAAGGAGGACCAAAGCCAAAATATGTTCACTTCAAGTAAACTGGAAAGGTGAAAGGTGAAAACAAGGAAATAGATCTATACAGGCTCAAAATAGAGATAAAGGGATACGTATTCTAATTTGTAAGGTTAATAAGGCTAAAATTTTGACTATATTAAAGAACATCCTATGATCCTTTACAAATCAACTATCCTACACATTTGTCAAAACTAACTGGGCAAGTTCTACATTCAACACATAGTGGAAACTAAGTAAGTACCTCACACATACATGGCACAGGGTTACATCATAATCCACTACCTATTCAGTTCATGAAAATTCTAGGTATGATTATTTTGTCCCTAATTCTAATTCCATAATAAGATTCACAATGGTCACACATATAAGTACAACACACAGTTTAAAATAAATTTATTGGAGGGTACCATGTTCTAATAGATTTAAACATAATTAAATAAAATATATCAACTACCCTCAAATACTTATTTTTCTAGTAGTTAAACAAAAAAACAACACAAAATATCATGATACAAGACACAATACGTCCAAAATATGCCTATTCTAGTAAGAATAGGATTTGGTAAAAAGAAACACGACAATAAAAAACTCCAAAAGGACATCTAGACCTACAAGTATCCCTACCCCACCAAATAGACATATATTGTCCCTAATGCATTGGGATGCTACAAATTAAGAGAGTAAGGAAAATACCTATGGTACCTTAGGTGGATAGATATTACATTAATCCTACTAGTATGAATTAACACAAATACCAAAATAACAGGAAACTTTGTGTTGCCTCCCAAGCAGTGCCTGATTTAACCTCGCGATACGACGAGGGTACCTTGATTACTCAGATTTTATCAAGGTATCAAAAAGGTTGGCCTCCAGGGTCATCAATGTAATTTATTACCAAAACTACCCTTATGTCAGTTGGATTCTTCATGGTTCTACAAATGTTGAACATGACCTCCTAGTCATATAACCTATACTTAAGCTCACCTTTTCCCGTATCTACTAGTGCTATACCTATGGCAAAAAAAGGTCATCATAAGATTATAGGCATCTCAAAATAAACTTAAAAATACAAGACAACAAAATTACCAAAAAAGATGAGGTTGTCCACCTTCTCCAAAACATCAAACAATATACCCACAAGTTTCTTGATTGTACGATGTGCCATTAACAACTGCATCATTATTAGTTCAATAGGCCTCAAGCCTAAATATTTTAACACTGCCAGCGGCATCAAGTTAGTGATAACACCTAAGTGACATACAGATTTGGCAAATCTAGATTTCCCAATGGTTCAAGGAATCGTGAAAGCATCGGGATTAACTTTGTTTTATGCCAAAGATTTAGATGTAATCACACAACAATGATTTAACCGACCAATGTCCACATAATTAAAAACTCAATTATTTTTTACCAACTCCTTCATAATTTTTTCATACCCTGGCATCTACTCAAGAGCTTCCACAAGAGGGATATTCAAACTCAACTCTTTCAACATAGCATTAAGCTTTTTATACTTTCTTTTTTTCTTTCTTTTTCTTTAACCTCATAGAAAAATATGAGGGAGTTCATGTAATGGTCTTCACTAATGGATCAAATTCCTTCCCTTTTCTTTTATCCATCTCAACACACTTACCAACACCTATCAATTTTCTTGTTGACTAATTACTACTCACCAACTTTTCAGATTCAACTTCGAATTCATTATCTACATTTATAAAATCACCCATATGTTTATCAACTACAAGGATGGAAAGATCAATATTAGACTAAAAACTTTGAGTGTTGATGGTTAAATAGTGATTGTCATTCTTTGTATTTTACATAGTCTTTCTAAAAAGTGTACTAGGTTGATGCTAATTCAACATGGCCAACATTTTCCAAACTATTGCTCATGTTTCTTGTTCATAGCATCATGTGATTCTACCTTTTCACTGAGTCCTAAAATATCTACCTTAATCTCTTTAAGAAAATACTTTCTTGGATCTTTACCAGTTTTGATAAAATAACCTCCATTTCAGAATTAGTATCTTCTTTTCCTGGTGAAAAGTGAGCATAATTCTTCTTCTTGTAGTAATCTTTCTATCTCTTGTCACCATATCTCTCTATTATGTGATCTATTGGTCCCTAAAATAGTTTTGACCATGGTTAACTTGCCTCTACATCTAATTATCTTGAGCAGATGATTGGCCCTTGGCTTGGAAACCACCTAACTCTTTATCTAAATACTTCATGTCTTCATATTCTCCTTCTCAAAATTCTCCTTCTTAAAATTCATAGTGGACAACTTCTTTATCAGTAACCTAATATTCATCCTCATCTGCACACGTCTTGATCCACGAAATCATATAAAATTCTAGGCTCACTAAAAGCACTAATAGAATAAGTATTGGAACCTCTCTCTTCCTCCTGAGTATGCCATCTTTAGTTGGTTGAAAAGATTCAATCTAAGATTTTTCATGCTATATCCTAACACAGGTTCATAAATACTCCACCAGTAATACTATCTACCATAACTTTGGAACTAGTATTCAAGGCATGATAAAAAAATCTCCAACAAACTTCTTCCAAAATTCTATGATAGGTGCCATCATCAACTTATTCTTAAATCAAAACCATGCCTCATACATTGGTTCATAATATAGTTACCTAAAATTATAAATCACATCCTTTAACTGAAATATTCTAGCAGGAGGAAAGAAATGGTGTAAGAACTTCTTTCACAACTTACTCCAAGTAGTAATGGACCCACAAGGTATTTTCCCTAATAATAATATCACTTTAATAATTAGAAAGAATGGGAATAACTTAAGTTTCAAAGGTTCCTAACTCACCTCATGAATTCTATATGAAGTGCAAATTCCAATAATGTTTATGAGGTGCATGTTTGCAACATCAATCAAAAAGCCATCAAACACACCTTTCACATTCATTAACTAGATCATAGAGCTAGTAATGTTGAACTTCACCGCTGCGGCAACTCAGGATAAATAATGGATCCTATCTCAATAGTCTCTACATATCCCATGTATTTATCTGGATATTCATATTCTTACCAATACTAAAAAGTTAGAGATAATAAAGTTCAATTTTATCTACATTTGTCAAGTACAGCTCGACAATCATCTTTCTATCTCTATCTCTCCTCTGGAGATGTACATTGGGTAGCCTAACTATCCCTTCTAACATTTACTTTTGCTAATAACCATGCAATGGTTTACTCAGTTATCTCCTAAATAACATACATAGGTAGGGGAAGAAAGTCTTGTGGATCATCTCAAAGCCCCTCATGATGAGCTTCACGGCCATGTTCCGACATCCTATAATTCTATTGTAAGATTATTTATAGATCATGATTAAACGGAATCAAGGGATTTCCTTGACTCCTAATAATGGACATACACCATCATATGCCCTAAGAAGAATAAAAAATTAAAACAAAACAACCTCAAAAGCTTCAATCAATCAATCCACAATTGTACACCCCGACAATGGCACAATAATTTGATGTCTGCCAAATTATAACCTCCAAGAAGATACAATGTGATCTCAATCAAATTATAATAACCAATGAGGTAATGGTCGATCCCACACGGAATAGTTTAGATATGTTTCACAAACTTGTTAAAGTAGTTGGAAGTGAAAAAAAGTAAATAGGGGTAATATGTATTAAATAGTAAATAGTATCAAGTCTTGATTTCTTCCAATTGTAATCAATCTGAGATGAATACTATGACTATGTTCCCCTTGGCCTCTTAACTTCAGAGATTTGTTATGCTCTATTGGACTATAACAATATCTAGCATGCATAATATGATAAGCTATGTATCTCTAACCATCTTTTGAACATCTTGAGTGAATTTCACTCTCTACCTTTTGAGTGTCAAAGTGTCGGCATATTAACCTTTACCCTACATTCCAAATTACTTATTATCTTTTGTGTGTCAAGTTAATTAGATGAGGGTTGGCAGCCTCAAATTACTGTCGTGATTTTCTTTTTCTAATCTCTACTTCTCTTGTGAAGTCATTAGTGAATACAAATAGTTCTCAACATCATCCTATGCTAATAAAAACTATTAAACTGAAGATGATCTCAGTACATGCAAGAATATTGATCAACAACAATATTGCACTTTCTCTACTCTTTATTCTGTTAGGGTTTGCATAAATTTAGTTAGGTGGTTTAGCCATTCATACTTGTAAAAACATCCATGGAATTTAATAATGAAAATATAAGATGAATGTCACAATACTTGAATAAGAACAACCAAATTTTCATATTAATAATCAACCAAATAATCAAGAACAACAGATTCTAAGATCAAAAGTTTAATCTTTAACTCAATATATATTTCTAAAATCATAAAGTGTATAAACTAACAAAAACATTAAAAGGGTATTTATAGATTACATAGAAATCCTAAAAATCATAACCATAATGATAAAAGAAACTTGTGTTGGTATCCACTTATGGACCAACTTGTGGGTCGTAAGTGGCACCTACGCCTAATAGGTGGAATCGTTGGTAGTTGAGGAACTTCATTGCACTTGATCATCTTCACTAAGTGACATACAATGGTACTTATATGATTCAAGCGCTACCCACGCCTTATCATAGGTGTTAAAGAAAATTCCAACTTTTAGGTTCTTTGATTCTTTATATTAATACTCCAGAAGACACCTATTCCAAGTAGGTAGTACACTTTTCATGTTGGTAGGATTGTCGGTTGACCTTCTTAGTCAATTTCCCTTTTTTTACACCATTGAAGCCCAAAAGTTACTTTCCTACAACATGTACACAAAAACACATAAAATCTAACAAAACATCCCTAAGTACTTTTATATTTTCCATTTTAGTCATAGAAAGTTCCATGAAACCATGGCATATCACTCATTCATTAAATATTTGTACCACCATTGAAATACTAGAAATACTATCTTTCTTTGATATAAAATGTAATGTCTTTAATAAACCTCTACCAATGCATGTGTTGGAGAGGAGTTTTGAATATTGGTATTTGATATTTATTGTATATGGGTTGGATAACCCCCTATGGGTCCTTCCTAAGAGAAGAGCTCAGTAGGTATGGGTTGATAAACCCTCATGAGTACTACCTAGGAGCAAATCTCGGTAGGTGTATACGGAGGTTATGCGATGACCTAGTGCATCATCTTCATCATCATCTTCATTACACCAACTATATGGTGTGGTTATTCGATGTTGTATTTTTGTTCTTAATGTGATATCTAACTATTTGTATTCTTTTCCCTTATTTGTACTTGCTATATATGTATATCTATGTTTTTTTCTTGTACTTGTATTTTTTATATGTGTATATAGTAGAATTATTAATAGAGACGGTGTGGGATACCATTTGGGAAATTTTCTTATTGTAGGTGATGTGCTCATAGTTTTTGCTTATATGCTTTGTTGTGTACTTACTCTGTCGACCTATGATACCTACTGAGTATAAGTGGACCATACTCATCCCTACTCTACCCGTTTGATATAGATCCAGGTACAAGTGTACCACATAGATAAGTGATTCATGTTACATATGGAGTTTATTTGGGGTAAAAATTAGTCTATGCATCTATAGTTGGACACTACCTTTTCTTATCTAGGCTATATCATATTTTATTTAGAGATAGAGTTTGTTTCCTTTTCGATATCCTATGTATATTTTGACATTTGTTGCATTAGTGGTTCTTACATTGTGACACCAAGTTTCCTAATTTTTCTTAGTATCTTGGATTATAGTTTTGCTACTACGATGTTTATGTGGCTCAACTTTGCTCCAGAAGCCTTGTCTTGGGTTTTGGTGTTGATTTTCCTTGTTATATCAATTTGGGTGATAGGCTTACTTGTCAAGTCTTATTGTGATCAGTGCTATCATGACCCTTGGTGTTTGGGTCATGACAAGGTTATTGTGGATTATATAATTAAGTATGCATATTTCCTTGTAGTTAACTATTCCTATTTAGCTGAGGATTATGCCAAAAATTACCTTAGAGAATTGGTGAAATTAAAAGGAGACTCTTTGACTATCATCTCAAATAGGGGTATTTAATTACTTTTTAGTACTCAGGTCCATCTCAGCACAACTTTTCACTTGTAAAGTGATGGTTAGATTGAGCAAACTATTCTCATTTTTGAGGAAATTTTGAGACATCACAAGATTGATTTTAAGGGTAGTTAGGATTATCACTTTCCATTGATTGAGTTTTCCTATAATAATAGTTATCACTTTAATATTCAAATGGCCCCATTTGATGTAATTTATAATTGGTAATGTAATTTCCTAGTAGTTGGTTGGAGGTAGGTGAAGCTAATTTAATATGGCTTGATTCAGTCTATAAAGCTATGGAGAAAGTTTAGCTAATTAAAAATAGCTCAGAGTTGTCAAAAATCCTATACTGATGTAAGGAGAAGGGCGATAGAGTTCATGTTTGATAATTTAGTTTGTTTTAAAGTTTCACCCATGAAAGGGGTAAATATATTTGGCCAGAAAGGGAAACTTGGTCCTACTATGTATGTCCATAAAAGATTTTAAAGCACATTGGAAATGTATCCAATGTGTAAGATATTCCTATAGACATAGCATTAGCGCATCCAAATTTTCTTGTGTCTTTGTTTAAGAAGTGCATTGTAAACCCAGCTTCAATTTTAGGCTTAGATAGTATGGGTCTGAAAGATAGCCTCTTTTATAAAGAGGTTTAAGTTGAAATTCTTGACCTTTAGGTTTGTAAGTTGAAGAGAAAAGAAGTCACTTCAGTGAAGGTTCTTTGGAGAAATTGTCATGTTAAAGGTGATAATGGAATGTAGAAGCAAACATAATGACAAAATATCCTAATATTTACACTTTGAATTCCATTATAGATTGAGGTAACCATTCCTCCTTGATACTTCTCTTAGTCCCATGTCATTCAATTATATTTCAGTTTATAGATTTAATTGAATATTTCAATTTATATTTCAATTATAGATTTAACTATTATATTAGTATTCATCTCTTAGAACCCAGTGTTGGGATTGTCACTCTTTCTATATCTTTTAAACATATTTAGACATCATTCTTGGATTAATGATTCCAATGTCAAGACATTATTGTACCTTAAAAGTTCTATGATCCTATTTTGATATTTCATATGTGGTTTGATATTATTTTGAGTTATTTTGATGATTAGGAGGGGTAATAGGACCATTATAATGTGTTTTGGGGTCAAATGCATCACTAAAATAGTGTGTACCATCTGAGGGCCGTGCCATAGAGGCAAGGCACGACCTAAGTGTAAAAACTAATGTACGTCTGTGTTCTATTTGTTCCATAATTTCAAGGAAGCAGAATGGATCTATACCATAATGTTGGCCTGGAGTGTTAAGCCTATGACATGCTAGTGGCCCCAGTAATGAAATTCTTTCATTTTACATCTCTCATTCCCCTCTCCACTCCCAAGTAAACAAAATAAGGTTTTTTCTTTAATATAAACGAACAAAGCTTTAAGATTCATTCTTTTGTTCATGAAATCAACCAGACCTAGTATGTGGGATTTCATCGATGGGTTTCCTTACATCCATACAGTCCCTAAGGAAACCCAAATCATTAAGTATTCAATTTTCAAGCTTAGGGTTTTGATGTGCCATAGTTTCATTTACACTTTAGATGCTTAATATGTGGAAATTACATGAGAACTTAGGTTTATGGGTATAATGTGTATCTGTGATGTTTTGCAAAAATACAATGTTTGAAGGCAACTTGGGTAATAGGAAAAAAAATAACCAAAGAGGAAAATATTTTGAGTTTCATGGGTGTGTTCCATGACCTTTGAAAGGTACTCATGAGTTGGATTCTGATGGTGAGGACAAGATATAATTTTAATAGATATGACTGATGACTTATGAATCCAACCTAATTTCGTGATCTAGATACTGAGCACAGGTCTAGAGTCTTATTTCCATCATAGAGACCTACGACCCATAGACTGATTCACGACTCTAGTCCATCAGTCATAGGAATTTATCGACCTGGTACTCCTACACAGTTTAGGATAGGATCAATTTTTTTATCTATAAATACTAATAAGGGGTTTTGTGATTATTGTACAGACTATTACATTACTTTGGGGTTCTTAGACGTATTATTGATCTTGCAATTATTGAAATTGGTTTTTAGGGTTTTTATTCAATTTGAGATTGTAGAGTTTTTCATCTTATTCTTGTAAGTGCACAAGTATTCTTTCATTTATGAATTATTACTGTGTTATTATGATAATGAGTAGCTAAACTCAATAACTAAGGTTGGGGGAACCATAGTGAAAAAACAAAATGGGTTAGGTGTGAAGTCATTCAAAATTGGTGTGCTAGCATGCACTGGTATTTCCTTATGATTTCTTTCCTAATGGTTGCAAATGCTAGGAACTCTCTTGTATTCTAGATTGCTCGAGAAAGAGGTAGCTATTAGAAAAAGGATAAAACAACAGAAATTTGAAGCTATGGACCTATATTTAATTAACTTGATACTTAATCGAAATAGTTAATCCGAGATCATAGATCAAGGGTTAGTAAAATTCAATTAACCAAGACTGAGAGAAGGTTAGAGGATCATATCTAATTATATTTTGCATGTAAGGCATCGGGATAGTCTGCTAGAATGATAGTCAATGAAATTATGAATTCATGGGTATCAAAATCCTAGTGCTCGTCTCTTATTGATAACACACCAATAAACCAATCACTATTACTATTACAATTTACTTTTACAAAATCCCCCTTTTATTTACTTAAGTTCTTGTTACATAGACAAATTCTTGACTAAATTTTAACCCATTCCTCGTGGTATCAACCCCAACCTTGGTTGAATTCTGCATTTGATTTTACAACCGCTTTATACTTTTTAAGAGGTATAATTTGGGTTACATTAGGCTTCCATTTAAGTTATGCTTTTACTTATGTTCTAGTTTTTTATCATGACTAAGCAATGAATATATGTTTTCTCATGAATTTCAGTATCTTTACATACTTATACATATGACCCTTAAATATGTTTATTAATCTACAATTTTAGACTTATGTTATGGAATCTCATACCCTATTAAGAATATAAAACCATCACAAATGTTGCATTCTTTATAGATGGCAGATTATGAATAGCAATAGTTTAGTTTCTCATGCATTTATAGTTGAATGTTTATTCTGTTAGATTAACATATTTTTAGATGGTTTCAGATAAAATGTCTACTATCTTTCTCTCAGATATCTGTACTCTGATCTTATCAGGTTACTAGTAAAATTTAGTTAGGTTTGGTACTTAGGAATGAGCAGACAGAAGGATGAAGGTCCACCCATCAGTTAAGCTGGGACCTTTAGTTGAAATTCCTAAGTCCCAAAAGTATATTGACACTATAGGTTATAAAGGTTCACCCATTAGATCAAGATGACTCATTATTCCTTTTTAGTTATAAGTTTAGTGGATCCACGTCTGGTCGTGTTCATACCATTGGAAATGTAAAGAGCACCCTTCCAGCTAAGGTTACGGTTTGGTCCATGTTCTTGGCATTATTGAAATTTATTTTTAGGGTTTTTATTCAATTTGAGATTTAGAATTTTTAATCTTATTCTTGTTAGTGCACAAGTATTTTTTCATCTTTGAATTCTTATTGTGTGCTTATGATCATGTGTAGCTAAACCCAATAACTAAGGTTGGAGGAACCATAATGACTTAACAAAATGGGTTAAGTGTGAAGTCGTTCAAAATCGGTGTGCTTGCATGCACTGGTATTTCTTTCTGATTTATTTCCTTATGGTTGTAAATTCTAGGAACTCTCCTGTATTATAGTTTGCCTGAGAAAGAGGTAGATATTGGAAAAAGGAGAAAACAACAAAAATTTGAAGCTATGGATCACTATTTAATTAACTTGTGCCTTGTCTGGAATAGTTAATCTGAGATAACAAATCAAGGGTTAGTAAAATTCATTTAACCAAGGACGACAGACGGTTAGAGGATACATATCTTGTTGTATTTTGCATGCAAGGCATCGGGATAGTGTGCTAGCATGATAGTCGATGGAATTATGAATTCATGGGGATCATAATCCTAGTGCTCATCTCATGTTGATCACACTCCAATAAACCAATCACTATTACTATTAGCATTTACTTTTACAAAATTCCCATTTTATTTACTTAAGAGCCTGTTACATAGACAAACTTTTGACTAAATTTCAACCCATTCCTCGTGGTATCAACCCCAACCTTGTTTGGTTTCTGTATTTGATTTTTCAATCACTTTAAACTTTTTGAGAGGTGTAATTTGGGTGACATCAAGTTTCCATTTAAATTATGATTTTACTAATGTTCTAGTTCCTTGTCATGATTAAGTAATAAATACATGTTTTCTCATGAATTTTCAATATCTTTGCATACTTATACATATGAACCTTTAATATTTTTATTAATCCATCACTTTGGACTTGTGTTTTGTAATCTCATACCCTATTAAGATTATAGAACTATCACAAATAGTGGCATCATTTAGAGATGGCGGATTATGAACACAAATAGTTTAGTTTCTCATGCATTGATAGTTGAATATTTATTCTATGAGATTTATATGTTTTAAGATGGCTTCAGATAAAATGTCTACTATCTTAATCTCAGATATCTATACTATGATTTTATTAGGTTACTAGTAAAAATTAGTTAGGAGTAGTACTTAGCACTGAGCAGACAAAGGGATGAAGGTTCGCCCATCAGTTAAGCTAGGACCTTTAGTCGAAATGCCTAAGTGCCAAAAGTACATTGGCACCATAGGTTATAAAGGTTCACCATCAGATAAAGTTGACACATTAGTACTTTTTAGATATAATTTTAGTGGATCCACGTCTGCTAGTGTTCATACCATTTGAAATGTAAAGAGCACCCTTCCAACTAAGGTTACGGTTTGGGCATTGTCTAGCTCTAATGAGGTATGTTAATTAATAGTGGCTCCTACATATCAGCCTCAATTTTTGCATGACAATGTATTTAGTTTATTTTGTATAGTATTGATCAATTGCTTGCTTAATTCTTTCATCATTCCATCAGTATTAACTCCTCAATTTATGTTTAACTAATTTTTCATGTAAATCAAGTTCAGTTCCATATTGAATAGTAAATATCTCACATTCTTAGTGCATTTAAAGTTCTCATCTCTTTTGCATTATATTGTATTATAAAAAGGCTCATACGCTCAATATCCAGCTCACAATTTGCATGATCGAATATTATCTCAGCAGTAAGGTTTGGGTAGTCTCATCTTTCAGGGATTAAATTTATATTTTACTTTATTTTAGTAATTCTATTTTCAAATAGTTTGAGCTAGTTGGGGGCTTTCCCTTTTCAACTCATCTTAGTAGAGGCTTTCAGATAGGTAGACTAGTGTGCAGCATTATAGTTTTGATAAATATTTTTCCTATTAACTCAATATTGGAATGTATTAGACTACTATTATATTATTCATACATACAGTTTATGCTTAGTTTTATTCAGTTTGTTGCAGTATCCATAGTTTCATGCTAGGTCATGGATTAACTTAGGGTCACTTGTGGCTCTAAGCACAGTATTGTGACTAGGGGGTAGCCTCGGGTGGTGACATACACATAAGAAAATATTAGTTATACAAATCTAGTACATACCTTATATTCAGACTTTTTTGCAATGTAAATTACAGCCACCAACTTACAATTAGTGACAACCAAATACAAATATAATACGTCATCTAATCAATATACATATATATATACAAACACACATATATATGTATGTACATTAAAATGCATATGACAATTATATGTATGCAAGATGTAAATATTATTTCATCATCATCTCAAAATCAACAACATATCAATAGCATCTCTATATCATCTCAACATCATCTCTGAAGTTACTAATAGTGAAAAACAAATTCTAATATAACACTTCATCTCATCAATATATACATAGATCAATATATACAAAAATACATACATGCATATGTATATATATGTAAATTAAAATGCATATGTTAATTATATGTAGTAAGATGTACATATTATCGGATCATCATCTCAAATTCAACAACATATCAATAGCATCTCAATATTATTTAAATATAATCTCAGAAGCTGCTACTACGACTTGGATCATTTTTCTTCTTTTGTAGGTTTAAACACACAGGGACTAAATTTAGTCAAAGGAATAATCATGTGATGGGAAGATGAACTATGGAAAGGGATAATACCATACTATTTGTCTATCTCATGCAGAATAGTATGGGAGTTACGAAAAGAAGGAACAATAGAAAGCATGAAAGAAGATCCATAAGATGGAAATTGATAATTCACATTTTAACAAGGAATAACCTTATGTCATTAAACATTAGGAGACCCAGAGTGCACTTTATCTATAATTTGATTAAATATTGTAATGATGTCAGGAGAAATTCGAGTAAGGATTAAAATCACTAATGCATAGGAATTTCATCAAGAAAATAGGGTTAAGTATATACAAATGGACCATCAAGAGGGAATCCCAGAGAAAGTACATATACTTATTATGCAAGAAATTCTGAAGGTGGACTTGGTTTATGTAGATTGAGCAATCATAGAGGATATTATTAACATAGAAAATAAAGTAAGGGCAATTCTAGAAGCTAGCAAGAACTATCATCAAGAACAATATGGAGTGTTATCAATAAGGCTAACTCACTACTCTTAAAACATGTTATAATGGGATAGTTGGACTATCCATAGAGCATTGAAGAATTAATAAGTCAAGTAAAGAACTTATTGAACAACAAGAAAGTAGAATATAAATATATTATAAGAGAGAGAAAAAAGTAAAAATATTACTTAGTTAATATAGAATGTTGATAAAGTTAACTATATCATTGGTAATTTCCATATGATGGAATCAACAGGAAGAAGGCTAATAAATAGTGACAAATTAAAATGCCCTTACATGCGATTGTCGAAGAGAAAAAGGTAAAGGGGCTAGGAAGGCTAAATCTTAGTTTTTTCACAAGCATATTTATCGAGTTCAAGTGTAAAGACCCTTCTTGTTGTTACATCTATGTATCTCATTTAAGAATTAAGGCTAAGATACTCCTATGTTTGAAGTTATAATTTTCGCCTAGGCCAGTCTCGAATGAAATTTGAACGAAATGTGATGTAGGAAAATATGTTATGTATTGGGTAAATTTGCTAGTGTTTTTCCTAAATTTTAGTTGTCTAATATGATGTGGAATTTGTAAGAGTTTTTGGAATTAAATATCAGTTATTAGAACTCCTAAAATAATCCTAATATATTTTAGTTAAGGTGTGTTGTGAAAAAAGATAAATTCCAGAGATAATCTAACATTTTGCCTCGTTCATGTCAGTATAGAGACATGCATATCCCCATAGAAATATTCCTAGAAGTAAAATAACTCCTGGTATAGCTGCTAGTCAATTTGGTTAAGGTATCGCTATAGAGATTATGTTCCTATAGCAATATCACTATAGCGACATAAATTGTTGTTTCATTCAAAAACCTCCCAAAAATTATTTATTTTTTTATAAAAAGCATTTTGGGGATATAATAGGGCTGATTTGGGTGAAAATCATCACTTTTTCATCATTTTTCTCTGTAAGATAAGAATTTCACTCCCATTAACTATCAAACTAAACTTCTAGCCTTAGGTGACACAACACAAAATTGTGGCCTTGCCATGCGGGTATCTCAAGCCCAACATGAGTTGAAGATCACCCCGTTAACCCAACTTAACCATCACATCATTCTAAAAGTGTCAGAGGAACTCCGACTATATATCATGATAGCCAAAACAATACTAATAATCATAGCCTACACAATGTCTAAGCATTTTATTTACATCAACCTACTATACAACATACCCAAGCCCACAGACATCCATAAGTCTCTACACAAATAAAATGTTTATATATGTCAGGACAAGCACCCGAAAATAGCCAAAACAAGTCTTAATGAGTCTAAGACAAATGATGAGACACTATAAAATGTATGCCTTCCGAAGAATGGAAGCTCACAACTTTAATGTCAACATACAAACTGTCGAACACCTGTCACTGTACAAGAAGTGAAGAAGAAGCTCTGGCCCCTATGTTGCATGGGGATATAGCATCCAGAGATAGTTAGTGGTTGGAACAGTAGCTTGTAACTCAAAGATAAGGAGAAAATATAGTCATCATATAAAATCAAGTCAAAACATCATATTAAACAACATTTATATACATTGACATACATGTAGGTACATAATATGTTCATAACGTGCCAAAAGGATACAAGACTTAGCAAGCATTCTTGATGCAGTCAATCACAAGTCACGAAGTGGAGGACTACGACTTCCTACCCTTCTGGATTATAATGTTTCTTCTAAGGCAAGGGACTTGAACATCAAGCAATTTTATGGGGCAAGGGAATTCAACCACAAGACATTTCATTGGGCTAGACAGTTGAACCATAAGCCATTTCATTGGGCAAGAGACTTAAACCTCAAGCCATTTTATTGGGCAAGAGACTTGAACCACAAGCTATTTCATTGGGAAAGGAACTTTAACCAAAATCCATTTCATTGGGAAACGTACTTAAACCACAAGTTATTTCATTGGGAAATGGAGTTGAGCAACAATATATTTCATTGGGCAAGGGACATGAACCATAAGCCATTTCATTTGGTGAGTGACTTAAACCACAAGCCATTTCATTTGGGAAGTGACTTAAACCACAAACCATTTTATTGGGCAATGGACTTGAACCACAAGCCATTTAATTGGGCAAGGGAATTTAACCATAAGTCATTTTATGTGGCAAGGGACTTGAACCATAAGCCATTCATTCCTCATTAGAAATCTTATACTGCACTTTAATTCAAACATACTTTAATTTCATGTTTAGGAACCTAAACACCTTTTTATCCATCAAACCAACATGGTCATACATTAACTAATTATATGTATAACAATTCCTTTACAATACCATTTTCCCACCACTCACACTTATTGGGCTATTGACCTAGTTCAAAATAGTATCAACCTGTGACGAGACATTTCTCTTTGACATTTTCACAAATACCTTGTTGGCATACCTTTACCAAGGCCAAAATTAAAGTAGAAATAATCAATATTAGGATTTATCAAGAACCATTTGTTAAACCATAAACAACAATTTTTGACATGTGCAAATCACCATCAATATCATGTAAAACCACAAGTCTAAGAAAGAGCAAACATTACTCATTATTAGGCAACAAAACCATCATCATTTGATTCAAAATCACCATTTACAAATATTAATCAATGTTTAAGATACATGGTTTTTAAGTTAATAAAATGGGAAAGAGTCACATGCCTTAAACCAGATGATCCACCACAAAACTTGACTCTTCTTTTCCTCTAGATGAATACCATTGGAATCCTAGCCTCCAATCTTGTTTCAATAAGTTTTTAGAGTCTTTTGGAATGTTTTGGTCTTGAAAATGAATGTTTAGGAGTCCTAAAGACATTATATAGTGAGTGAACTTAAGGGTTTTCGGGTGGGAAATATCCATAATCCCCTAGCTTAAAAGCTAAAAATGACTTCATAGGTGGGTACGACTCATTTACTCAATCGTACCCTAGGGTATGAGTGGTATCCTAGCTCATAGACTAGGACTTCACAATGACCCATACACTGAACATGGTACGAACATACACCCATAATCATACCCAAGGGTACGAATGGTACTCTAAACCATACCAACAACAGTGTTAACTAGACCAATGCAAACTATCCTATAGCCTGGTTTGGTACAACTCGTACCTTAATAATCGACCATGGGGATGCCAAGTCGTATCTTGGACAGTGTGTAACTGTAAGATCCCAAAAAATATTAAGCTTAACTCATTCCGTTAAAGCTTGAAAAGAGATTGCAGACATAGAAATTTTAGCTAAGTCTTATACTTAGAAGTATTTTAGCCTTAGTAAGTTGGTGATCCTATTTTATGACCATTATGACCTTAGGATATCAATTTTTAGGTTGATTCATGACAAAGGAAGTCAATCGTGCATCTCAGGTAAGTTTCAAAATTTTTGGACAAGCATAAAGGCACGTTTGGAATTCAGAAACAGTGGCTCAAGATGATAAACCTGCGGCTCCCTACCCGGTGCGGTGCTCCAATACTTGCAGTGCCTGATGTAGTGCAGTGCTCTAGAGCCCACAGCTCCCTGGCTAGTCCATCCTGTGTATTTTTCTACAGTTATCTTCTGCATTTTTAAGAGAAAATGGGTCTTTTCGCTTCACCCAATAGCTCCATAACATAGGATTAATGCCCCAAATAGCAAAATTGCTCTTCCATTTTACAAAATCCTCTCAAGAACAAGACCTAGCTTCATCAAGTTCAAGAATGAAGCCTCAATAACTTACCCTAATCTCCACTAAATTAATAATCAAGGTATGCTAAGGTTCATCCAAGGGTTTCCTTCCACCCTTGGAGTTCAAGAACCCTTTTTAAAATCTCAAGTTAATAGTTTTATGAATTACATGTACCAATTGGGTTGTTTTCATGATCATGTTCTTGTATGGATTTTCAATCCATGATTTAACTCTAGTTTTCAAGAATATAAGATACCATGCATGTAACTGTTGTAAGCCCAATGTTGAAACCCTTGAATTGTGAAAAGATTATTGTAGTCATAATGAATTGGCATATTGTTCATGCCCAAATATAAGGTTATGCCTCCTATGTGTTTGTTAAAATGCCTAAGTGAATAAATTGGGCATTATGATCTATTGGTAATCTTAATGATAAATTCATGGTAGAACTACATGTTTAGAATTACTCATATGTAAAATTTATGCCCTATAAGTGTTTGATGAAATATCCATGTGATTGGAATAGTGAGATTATGAAATGTTAGCATGCTTTTCCTTTCACGTACAAGCCTAGACATTTGTCAAAATAACTTAGTGAATGTATTATGGACAATTGATTATCGTTATGTTTTCAAGAATTATAATGTCTCATTATTATTGATGCTATCGAGTCTTGGGGGTATTCAATACACGACAATCTTTTTTGAGCGAACCCAGGGATGGGGGCATTCCTGCAAGAGAGGGTTTGACCCTTAGTAGCAATCCCTGTATTGCAGAACTATATAGCTAGCATAGGTTGAGGTATTTTTCTACTAGAATAGGGTTGATATATCTCATATGAGTTTTCCTTCCAGCGAGGGTTCACGAAAGAGCTTCCTGCCACAGAGGGTTAACTCATGGCCATTATTAGTATCCCTTGGAAAGGTGCTAACACCCTTCTAACTAGGGTCATAGGTCGGACCCCAACTTAGTATATAACTAGGGTATATCGGTTATATGAGCACTCCCACAGTTTTAGTTGTAGACGTAGAATAGAACCTAGTTCAGTCCTACAGAATCAGGACTGTCAGACATAGTCACCCAGCTTATCACAGAGCTTAATTCAGATCTACAAGCTGAGGACTATTAGACATAGTCACCCAATTATCAGTAGTACAGTTATCAATAACCTTAGATATGAGTTACTGAATTATTAGAAATCAGTACTCAGCTTCAGTGTAATCTCAGAAAATAGTATACTTGTATATATGTAGCATTGCATACTCAGTAGTTACAACATGTCAAGTTAGTCGTGTACTCCTACGCAATTATATTCTTATCAGTCAGTCAGTTATTATTCATGCATATGAACCCATGCATACAACGTTATCTCACTTAGCATACCAGTAAATTCAAAGTACTAACGCATGCTTATTTTTTTGCGCTATGTTGTCTCATATAATAGGTTCCGATGCAGGGCCTCCTGATCGTACTTAGTAGTTTAGACTATCAGTAGTAGATACAGTGGTGAGTCCTCATAGTTTGAGGATAAAGTTCATTTATTTCATCAGTTCAGTATATTTACTAGACGGAGTTAGTTGGTGGCTTATCCTATTAAATCCATATTCAAACAGTTATAGGCTTTCAAACTAGAATTTCTTAGACAGTATTTAGTTTTGTTTTCAGTGGCATTTTAGTTACACTTTTACATTATTTTAATATTATTATTCAGTACTCACAGCAAGTATCAATCATGGGTTAGGTTGGGATCCTTTAGGGTCGTAAGCATCGTGTGGTATCCGTGGTGTAGACTCGGGGCATTACAAACTTGGTATAATAGCCTAAGGTTCAACAGAGTCCTAGTAAATCTAAATGTCGTATCTAGTAGAGTCTTGTGCATAGGTGTGTACCACGCCATACTTATAGAGAAGAATCTACAAGGTGTTTTAGGAAAAGCTTCAATTTTTTAGTGTTCGTATCGTGCTTATGAGCATGAGCTCAATTTAAACTCTTTGTCTAATCCAATGTTTTCTTCTATTTACAGAATATGCTTCCCAAAAGAACTCACAGAAGGGGAACTAGAAATCAGTCAACACCTCTACCCGTTCAGGCAAATCCCCTGGATAAGCATATTTTGGACGCAGAGTTTAGAGTAGCTTTCACCACTTTAGCTCATTCTGTGGCATCCCAAAATGAATTCCCAATTGCCACTTAGGCCAACCTAGTGGCTAATACTGCTACAGCTAGAATTTAGGACATCACCTGAATGAATCCTTCATTATTTACAGGGTCTAAATCTTAAGAAGACCCACAAGAATTCCTTTACATAGTGCAGAAAGCCATAAATATCAGCTCAGGAAAGACTTTTTACTAGTAGAAACTAATCATATTAAGAGAGTCCAATCTCTAAAATAGAGCTTAGTCTCTCCATAGTAGTCTACTAGTAGAAGTCTGAGGTGATGAAAAAAAAAGGTCATCGCCTTCCTCTATGTGCTTGAGTCCTTGTATAGAAAGAGACTTATTGGCTTGATCATTGAACTGAGTGCGTGGTAAATTCTTTTGGACTTAGTTAAGAAGGTAGGTGTTTGGCATGTCCCTTGCTTGTGAACTTCTTTAGTATGGCGGAGGTTCCATTCCTCACATTTACCATTGTCCCTAGACTTTACACTTTCAACACTTGTATACTTTCTAAAGAGTCAGGCATGCCCCTATTTATGATTGTTCCAAAAGAAATGAAACAAAAGATATGGTAGAGCTAGGATACTTATTGTATGAGTTCTACCCAATGCTAGATATAGAGGCGCATAATAGATTGAAGAGTAAGGGAAGTAAGTGATTGAGTTCAGTAGTTTCTCATATAAAATGATTGACTGACGAGATAGAGTAATATGGATAAAAATAGGGGTGACTTCCAATAAGAGTGTAAATTTAGCTGCATATCAATTACAAGATGTGGCTCATACATGATTTAAATAATGAAAGATAGATAGGGGCCTCCATTATAGGGACGTAGAATGGGAAGAGCTTGACAAAACTTTGCTTGACAGATTCTTCCCACTAAGGTTGAGAAAAGCTAATATTTTGGAGTTTATTAATGTAAGGTAGGGTAACATAATAGTGAAAATGTATTCTCTTTGTTTACTCAATTATCCAGATATGCTCCTCATGTGGCAGCATAAAGTAGATCCGAGATGAGTAAGATTGTGTTGGGTGTGTCTAACAGAGTGGTCAAGAAGTGTAGAACCGTAATGCTGATTAAGAAAATAGACATATCCAGGCACATGGTCCATGCCTAAAAGTTAGAAGAGGCTAAGAATAGGGATATAGAGAGGAAGAATAAGAATGCTAAAACATGTAGCTTCAACTTTACTCAGCCTAAGCCAAAGGGTGGCAGTCATCCTCAGTTCCACTCAAAATCCTCTATTCCAGCTCGTTCCTCAGCCAGTGCTCTTGTGCCTAAATTTAGAGAGGGTAATAGAGATAAATAACAAGGCCCTAAACCCTAGGGCAGTGTTAACATTGCCCTTACCAATCCTTTTAGCCAAAAGTATAGCAAAAACCATTAGGGTGTCTGTAGAGCTGGCAGTAATGTATGTATCAGAGTGGCAAGCCAGGTCATAGGGTCAGAGAGTGTCCTCAGGTGGGTTTGCATAGTCAGCATAATCATCCCTCCACTCAGTCCGGTTTTCTAAATCAGTAAGGTGCCGCTTTCAGTGCTACTAGTGGGCAGTGCCAAAACAAACTCTATGCTCAGTCCCGACATGATTAGGAAAGTTCTCCTGATGTGGCCACTGGTACGTTACAAGTTTATCACTTACATATTTATGCTTTGTTAGATATAGGAGCATATTTTTCTTTTGTACCTCCTTATATAGCTGTTGAATTCAAAGTCAACCCTAAAATCCTAGCAGAGCCCTTCTTAGTCTCTACCCCAGTGGGTAAATCTATCATTGCCCGGTGGGTATACAAGAATTGTTTGATTATGTTATCTCAAAAAGCTACTTCAGCAGACTTAGAAAAATTAGAGATGAAAGATTTTAATGTCATTCTCGGCATGGATTGGCTTCATTCATGATATACTTCAGTTGATTTAAGAAATAGAATCTTCTACTTTTAGTTTCCAAATGAGCCTGTCCTTGAGAGAAGGGGTAGTATTTCAGCACTTAAGGGTCAGCTTGTTTCCTGCCTTAGGGTAAGGAAAATGATATCTAAGGGATGTATTTATCATCTTATTTATGTTAAGGATTTTAGTTTTGATACTCCCCTCCTTGAGTAAGTTTCAATAGTAAATGAATTCTTGAATGTGTTCCTTGACGATCTTCGTGGAGTCCCTCCCGAAAGGAAAATTGACTTTGGAATAGACCTTCTTCTAGATACTCAGCCTATCTCTATCCTACCATACAGAATGGCCCTAGCAAAACTCAAAGAATTAAAATAACAGTTGACGAATCTCCTAGATAAGGGATTTATCAAATCCAGTGTTTCCCCATGGGGTACACTAGCTCTATTTGTTCATAAGAAAGACGATTCTCTCAGAATGTGTATAAACTACCGTCAGTTAAATAAAGTCACGGTCAAGAACAAGTATCCATTTTCCAGAATTGATGACTTTATTGACCAACTTCAAGGTGCCTATTACTTTTCTAAGATAGACCTCAAATCAGGCTATCATTATGTCAGAGTTAGAGATTGTAACATTCTAAAAATAGCTTTCCAAACTCGGTATGGTCACTTTGAATTCTTAGTAAGGTCATTTGGTCTTACCAATTGCCTAGAATCTTTCATAGACTTGATGAATCATGTGTTCAAGCAGTACTTAGACATGTTCATCATAGTCTTCATTGATGACATTCTTGTCTACTCCTGCAGTAAAATTGATCATGTAGACCATCTCAGAATAGTGTTACAAACTCTCAGAGCCCATCAGTTATTTTTCAAATTCAATAAATGCAAATTTTTACCAAGGTCAGTAGCTTTCCTTGGTCATATAGTTTTTGGGGATAGTAGTAAATGGATGCTCAAAAGGCTGATGCAGTGAGAAACTGGCCTAGACCCATCTTTCCATCAGATATCAGGAGTTTCTTAGGCATGGCAGGCTATTACCGATGGTTTTTTGAAGGATTTTTGCCTATTGCATTCCCCATGTCCATATTGACTCAGAAGAAAGTCAAATTCCAGTGGTCAGATTCTTGCGAGAAAATTTTTGGGAGTTGAAAACTCGACTCACTACAACCCCATTTTTGACTTTACCAGATGGTTCAAATGGATTATTTATTTATTGTGATTCTTTTTGAGTTTGTTTGGTGTGGGTTTTGATGAAGCGAGGTAAGGTCATAGCCTATGTCTCTGGACAGCTTAAGCCCCATGAGAAAAATTACCCCACCCATTAGCTAGAGTTAGCAACTATAGTGTTTTTCTTAAAGATTTGGAGAAATTACTTGTATCGAGTACATGTTGATGTGTTCACAGACAATAAAAGCCTACAGTATGTATTTTCTAAGAAAGACCTGAACCTGCGCCAGAGGAGGTGGTTAGAGTTTTTGAAAGATTATGACATGAGTGTTCTATATCATCTGGGAAAGGCCAATGTAATGGTTGATGCTCTCTGTAGATTGTCCATGGATAGTGTGGCCCACATTGAGGATGGTAAGAAGAATTTATTTCAGGAAGTTCATCAGCTTGCCCAACTAGGTGTTCGCTTAGTCGATTCAGTAGAGGGTAGTATCTGGGTGTAGAATAGTTTGGAATCATATTTGGTTTCTGACGTAAAAGAAAAGCAGTGCATGGATCCTAGTCTTGTTAAGATAAAGGAGTCAGTCAGAGATTAGAAAGTAGAGGTTTTCTACCAAGGGGGAGATAGTGTGTTTTTTTGCCAGGGTCAGTTATGTGTTCCATACATAGATAACTTGAGGCAATAGATTCTTGTAGAAGCATATGGTAAGGGTTACTCTATTCATATAGGGGCCATTATGATGTACCGTGATTTGTGGGAGATCTATTGGTAGAGTGTAATAAAGATGGACATTGTAGGGTTCGTAGCTAAATGCTCAATAAGTCAACAGGTCAAAATTGAGCATCAGAATCCTAGTGGGTCAATGCAAGAGTTTAGTATTCCCACTTGGAAGTGGGAGGATGTGAACATGGATTTTGTGACGGGTTTGGCCCACACGCTTTGTCAGCATGATTCTATCTGGGTTATTTTAGATAGGATGACAAATTTACCTCATTTCTTGCCATTTCATACCTCCTATTTTGC
The DNA here is from genome assembly GCF_002878395.1 of Capsicum annuum. Taxonomy (NCBI): domain Eukaryota; kingdom Viridiplantae; phylum Streptophyta; class Magnoliopsida; order Solanales; family Solanaceae; genus Capsicum; species Capsicum annuum. The sequence continues at coordinate 104,426,916 of NC_061121.1, read as the reverse complement.
CGAGGACTATTCCAAGATCTATATCAAAGAGTTGGTTAGATTACACGGAGTACCGTTGTCCATTATTTTAGATAGAGGTACACAGTTCACCTCTCATTTAAAGAAAGCCTTCAAAAAGAGTCTTGGTACCCAAATTCACCTCAATATAAACTTTTACCCTCAGACAGATGGTCAAGCAGGAAGGACAATCCAGACTTTAGAAGATATGTTAAGAGCATATGCCATTGACTTTAAAGGTAATTGGGATGACCACTGACCTTTAATTTAGTTTGCATATAATGACAGTTATCATTCCAGCATTCAAATAGCGTCATTTAAAGCACTCTATCGGAGGAGATGTAGATCTCCCATTAGTTGTTTTAAAGAGGTTTAGGCTGCAGTGGTAGGGCCTGAATTAGTTTTTGATGCCTTAGAACAAGTTTAGTTTATCAGGGAAAGGCTTAAGACAACCCAGAGCGGCCAGAAATCGTATGCAGATATGCGAAGAAAGGATCTCAAGTTTGAGATTAGGAATTGTATGTATTAGAAACTTTCTTATATGAAAGTGGTGAAGAGGTTTGGCAAGTGAAATCTCAATCTCTAATATGACATTCCTTACCAAATTCTCAGCTATTTCGGAAAGATAGCTTACAAGCAAGAGTTCCCTTCAGACTTAGCTTCAGTGCACCCAGTGCTCCATGTCTCCTTGCTAAAGAAGTTCATAGGTGACCCAGCAGTTGTAGTCCCGATAGAGGGCATTAATGTCATGAATAGCCTCTCTTATGAGGAAATCCTAGTCAAAATTCTCGATTTTTAGAATTGAAGAATGAGGAACAAAGAGGCCCTTATAGTCAAAGTACTTTGGCAGAATCAATCCGTTAAGGGATCTACTTGGGAAAAAGAAGCAGATATGCAGACCAAGTATCCTCACCTCTTCTCCACAAACTCAGACTCAGCCTAAGGTAACAGTTTTCCTTGAATTTGCCTAGTCCCATGCTCAGATCTCCTTTGCAACTTTGTATCAGTTCAGTTTCACATAATTCTCATATCATGCACACATGAAACAGTTCAGTCATGTTTCATGTTTTCAGAACTCAGTCATGCTTTAGTTATGCATATTTAGTATGATAACTCAGTATATTAGTACTTTCAGTCATGTAATCACTCTTCAGTTATGTGTATTCAGTATATAAATTTAGTCTACCACTATTCTCAGCTTAGTCAGTTTCATTCGAGGATGAATGTTCCCAAATAGGAGATATTGTAAGACCCCGCAAAATCTTAAGCTTAACTCAGTATGTAAAAGCCTCAAAAGAGGTCCTAGACTTTGAAATTTCAGCTAAGTCCTTATACTTTGAAGTATTTTAACCTTCATAAGTTGGTGATCCTATTTCAAGACCCTTATGACCTTAGAATATCGATTTTTTGGTTGATTCATGACCGGGGAAGTCAATAGTACATCTCGGGTTAGTTTCAAATTTTTAAGACAAATGTAAAGGCATGATTGAAATTTAGAAATAGTGGATCGAGGCAATAAGTCTGCGGTGCCCTATCCAGCGCAGTGCTCTATTGCCTGCAGCGCCTCTCCAAGAACGGTGCTCCAGAGCCTACGGTGCCCTGGCTAGTCCAGCCCGTGTATTTTACTGTGGTTATGTTTTGTATTTATAAGGTTAAATAGGTATTTTACCTTCATGCAATAGCTCCATAACATGGGATTAAAGCTCCAAATAGAAATATTGCTCATCCTTTTCACAAGATCCTCTAAAGAACAAGCCCTAGCTTCATCAAGTTCAAGAATCAAGCCTCAAGTACTTGCCCCAATCTCCACAAAATTAACAAGCAAGGTATGTTAGGTATTCATCCAAAGGTTTTCATCCACCCTTGGAGTTCAAGAATCCTTTTTAAAATCTCAAGTTAATAATTTCATGAATTATATGTACTAATTGGGTTGTTTTCATGTTTATGTTGTTGTATGGGTCGTCAATCAAAGATTTACTTGTCGTTTTCATGAATATAAGATACCATGTATGTAATTATTGTAAGCCCCATATTGAAACCCTTGAATTGTGAACTGATTAGTGTAGGCATGATGCATTAGAATGTTGTTCCCGCCCAAGTATAAGGTTATGCCTCCTATGTGTTTGTTAAAATGCCTAAGTGAATAAATTGGGCATTGTGATCTATTGGTGATCTTAATGATGAATTCATGATAGAACTACATGGTTAGAATTACTCCCATGTCAAATTTATTCCCTATAAGTGTTTGATGAAATGACCATGTGCTTGGAATAGTGAGATTATGATATGTTATCATGATTTTCCATTCACGTACAAGTCCAGACATTTGTCAAAATGCCTTAGTAAATGTATTGCAAACAATTGATTTTTGTTATGTTTTCAAAAATTGTCATGCCTCATTATTATTGATGCTATCGAGTCCTGGGGTATTCAATACCCCTTAATCTAGATATTCACCTAGAATTCCTGTAGCTATAGAATAGCTTCAGTAATGTCATGAATAGTAGAATTCAATCAGTTAATAGAACTTTGTAAATTCAGTTAGTTAGCAAAACTCAGTGACCTCAGTTCAGCTTAGTCAGTCAACACAATTAGTGTCAGTTCATTCTAGCCCATTACAGTTTAGAAATTAGTTCAGGGTCCATTCAGTTGGAAGTAGGATTCAGCACCGAGCGAACCCAAGGATGGGGGAATTCCTGCCAAGGAGGGTTTGACCCTTAGTAACAATCCTTGACTTACAGAACTATGTAGCTAGTGTAGGTTGAGATATCTTCCACCAGACTAGGGTTGATATATCTCGTATGAGTTTTCCTGCTAGTGAGGGTTGATGAAAGAGATTTCTGCCAGAGAGGGTTAAATCATTGACATTTTTATTATCCTTTGGCAAGGTGATAAAACCCTTCCAACTTGGGTCAAAAGTTGGACACCAACTCATTTTAAAAGCGGGGTATGTCGGTTCGATGAACACTCCCACAGTTTTAGTTTCACACTCAGCATAGAACTCAGTTCAGTTCTACAGAATCAGGACTGTTAGACATAGTCACACAGCTTAGCATAGAGCCTAATTCAGTTCTACTAGATCCAAACTATAAGAGACATTCACCCAGCTATCAGTAATTAAGTTATTAGTAACCTCAGATATCAGTTACTCAGTTATTAGAACTGAATACTTAGCTTTAGTGTAATCTCAGAAAATAATATACTTGTGTACATGTAGCATTGCATACTCAGTAGTTACAGCATGTTCAGTTAGTCACGTGCTCCTACTCAGCTATATTCTTATCACTCAGTTATTGTTCATGGATATGAACCCATGCATATATCCTTACCTCACTTAGCATACTAGTACATTCAAAGTACTGATGCATACTCTTTTCTTTGCGCTATGATGTCTCATATCATAGGTTCAGACAAACGGGCTCTTGACCGTACTTAGCAGTTTAGACTTTCAGCAGCAGATATAGTGGTAAGTCCTTATAGTTTATGGACAAAGTTCATTTATTTCATCAGTTTAGTATGTTTAGTAGCCAGAGTTAGTTGGGGGATTGCCCCATCAACTCCATATTCAGACAGTTTGAGACTTTTAGACTAGAATTGCTTAAGTAGTATTCAGTTTTGTTTCCAATATTTCTATCAGTATTTCAATACCCATATCAGTATTTTTGGGAACCTTATGGCATTTTAGTTATATTTCCACATTATATAAGTATTACTATTTCATTCTCACAGCAGGTACCAGTCATGGGTTAGCTTGTGATCCTTCTGGGTCATAAGCATCGTGTGGCATACGGGGTACAGACTCGAGGCATTACAGTAACCCCCACCACACTGCCTAGGATATGAGATGGGGTCACTAAGTGATTTCCAAGGGTATGACCAGTACCTTGAGTCGTACTTTGTCCAGAAGCCTCAATCAAAGGAATTTTTCTAATGGTCCAAAGCCTAGGTGTTTCAATTCTCCCCTACTCGGATCATTCATCCTCGAATGACTGGTACGACAAGAAGAAACACGAATTAATATATTATTACATATCAACCACCCTTAGCTAAACTTGAAATCAAGGCATACAACAAGGATATAGCACGTGCCAAAATCATTATCAGTCAATCATTTATTTTTTGACTATGGGACTCAGACCTATTATCTATCATAGACACTTGTTCAATTCAAAACCTACGGACTTGAACCCATTTCATACAAAAGACAAATAAAATCAATAAGATTAACACATACCTCAATCATGAGTTTCCTAAATAGAAAACAAATGTGGATACTAGGACTTTATGTCCTCTTCCGCCACCTAAGTAGCTTTCTTGGACTTTTGGTTCCTCCATTGAACCTTCACCGAAGCCACCTCTTTTGTTAGGAACTGACAAAGTTTTTGGTCTAAGATCCTCACTAGCATATCCTCATTGGGAAAAGAGTCCTAAACACCAGTATCCTTTAAAGGAATAACAAATGAAGGAGCATCCACACATTTACGCAACATAGAGACGTGGAAAATTAGGTGGATGGAGTTAAAGTTAGAAGGCAACTCCAACTCATAGGCAACTTTTCCAACCCTCTTAATAATCATATTACAACCAAATTATTGGGGACTAAGCCTCCCCTTATTACCAAATCGCATCACTCCTTCATGGGAGATATCTTCAAGAATACCCAATCGCCAACATTAAACTTCAAATTCCTATTCTTCACATCCGCATAGGACTTTTGGAAACTTGAGCGGTTTTAACCTATCACGAATCACCCTTACCTTCTTTAAGGCTTGGTGAACCAAATCGGGGCCAATCAACTTACCCTTACCAACTTCATACCATCAAATAGAAGAATGACATTTCCTACCATACAATGCCTCAAAAGGAGCCATACAAATGTTAAAGTCATAACTATTGTTGTAGAAGAATTTAATCAAAGTCAAATGGTCATACCAAATACCACCATAATCAATCACACAAGCACGTAACATATCCTCCAATGTTTGTATAGTTATCTCCGCTGGTCCATCCGTCTGGGGGTGAAAAGCGGTGCTAAGGCTCACCTTGGTTCCCAACCCTTTCTAAAATGGCTTCCAAAATAAGATAAGAATAGAGTGCCATGATCTGATATGATAGAAACCAAAGTACCATTCAATTTCAGAATCGTTCCAAGATACAACTTAGCATAATCCTTTGCCAAGTAACTAGTCCTCACGAGCAAGAAGTGAGCGGACCAGGTTATTCTATACATAAAGACCCAAATAGAATCACATTGATTCCAAGATCGAAGAAGACCGGTAGTGAAATCCACATTAATCACCTCCCACTTCTATTCGAGCAATACAATCTTTGGGTAAAAGCCTTCAGGCCTCATGTGTTCAACCTCTACTTGTTGACACATAATCCATTTATCCACATAACTAGCCATATCTCATTTCATAGTAATCCACCAATAGAGCTCTCTAAGATCATGATAAATTATTGTAGAACCAAGATGAATAGCATAACGAGATCCATAGTCATCACCCATGATCCTTTCCCTTAACACATCAACATTGGGAATGCATAGCCTACCTTGGTACCTCAAGATACCATCGCCACCAATCACAAAGCCAACAACCTTTTGTTGACCCGTATTACACATGAAATTCATCAATTTGGGATCCAACATTTGTTTTTCCTTTAGCTTGAAATCAAGAGACGATTGTTATACCTGATGCACAAACACACCACGATCCTTCGAGTCCATCTACGAACTCCAAGATTAGCAAAATAGTGAATTTCCCTTATCGACTCACTCTTATCCTCATCAACATAAGCTAAACTCCCCATGGATAATCTGCTAAGACCATCGACGACTATATTAGCTTTACCTAGATGGTAAGGAAGACTCATATCTTAGTCCTTTAACAACTTAAACCACCTTCTTTGTCTGTGATTTAACTCCTTGTGAGTAAATACATATTGAATACTCTTATGAATGGAAAAGATATCAACATTAACCCAGAGAGATAATGTAGTAAAATCTTTAATGCAAAATCTAGGCTAATAATTATAACTCCTGAGTAAGGTAGTTCTTCTAATGAACTTTCAATTTCCTAGAAGCATAGCCCACCACCCTAGCATGTTGCATCAATACATAACCAAGTTTAATATGAGAAGCATCACAATATACCACAAATCCATCAGTACCCTCGAACAAGGTCAAAGCCAATCCAAAGTCAATTTATCTTTCAATTTCCAAAAACTACCCTCACACATATTTGAGCACAAGAACTTCACCTTTTTCCAGGTCAACTTAGTCAATAGGGAAGCTATAGTTGAGAAACTCTCCACAAATCTCCTATAGTAACCCGCTAGACCTAAGAAGCTCCAAATATTATTTGGAGTCAAAGGTCTAGGACACTTCTTAACCGCCACAACCTTTGGAGGATACACCATGATCCTTCACTAGAGATAACATAACCAAGAAATGTCATAGTTTTTAACCAAAACTCACACTTAGATAACTTGGCATACAAGTAATGATCCTTCAATGTTTGTAACACGGCATAGAGGTGATTGACATGATTCCTCTCACTCTTACAATAGACCAAGTATCATTAATAAAGACATTAAAAAACAAGTCCAATAATGGATGAAAGACCCTATTCATCAAATCCATGAATGCCATCGGGGCATTGGCCAACCCAAAGGACATAACTATAAACTTATAATGATCATACCGGGTTCTACAAGAGGTCTTAGTGATATCCACTTCCCTAATCTTAAGTTGATGATAACCTGACCTAAGATCAATCTTTGAGAAACACTTCGCACATTGAAGTTGATCAAACAAATTATCGATCCAAGGAAAAGGATACATATTCTTTATGGTCACTTTGTTCAACTAACGATGATCAATGCACATATGAAGGAAACCATCCTTATTGCGCACTGATAACATAGTGACGCACTAGGATGGATGAAACATTTATCTAAGAGGTCCTTCAATTGCTCCTTAAGCTATTTAAAATCTGTTAGAGCCATTCAATAAAAATGGATAGAAATTGGATGAGTGTCTAGAACAAGATCAATCAGATAATCAATTTCCCTATTGGTAGGAATATCGAGAAGGTCATTGGGAAAGACCTCAAGATACTCAATAACCACGGGAATGGATTGTAGAGAAGAACTTTCCAAGTTAGAATCTTTAAATTTGACCAAGTGGTACAAACACCCTTTAGAGATCAACCTTCGGGCTTTAAGAAATAAAGTAAACTTCCCCTTAGGCACTAAAGAACCCCTTTCGCATACAATGATCGGGTCATTAGGTAATTTAAACATGGCCCTATGGGTTCCCAATCTAAGAAAGAAAAACATGAATACAACAAATTTATCCCTAGAATAGCATCAAGATCAACCATTTCAAACTCTATCAAGTTTACAAGAGTTTATTTACCATTAACACATACCAAACACCCCCTATAGAATCTTTTAAAAACCATATCATCTCCTATAGTGGTAGAAAAAAAAGAGTCCAAAATAACCTGAGGACCAAATTCAAAATACAAAATCACACATAGGGTCACATAAGAGAGAGGGGACCCCTACCAAGTAAAGCTTACTCATCCTAAAAAGAGAGTTTCAATATACTTTTGTCAGCATCAGAAGCTGCTTTTGGCTCTTGAGGGTTAGTAAGAGCATCTAGAAGGTCTTGACCAATATCAAAGTAAAAGCAACACCTTTTTCTGCAAGAACCAAAGAAGTGGCAACTGATACCGTATATGCCCAAGCGACAATCATTGTGGGACACTTCCATTGTATGTGACCCAATCGACCACAACTAAAACGTCGATTCTTCCATTCTTTGTAACAACCATGATGTAATTGATTGTAAAACTAACAAGAAGAATTGGTGGCTGTAAATTAGGTCCCACTAGTCTAAGGTTTGGTAGCTTGTTCCCTAGACTCATTACAAATTTGAAAATTTCTACCTGCCAACAGGCTTAAATAGGGAGCACTAGCCATTAAATAGAAGGTAGGACCTACCCAAAACTTCCTCCAGACCATTTACCACTAACATGAGTCAACAGAGAAATAAAGCCACATGAACTAGCATTAGGAGTATCCCCTTAAGGTCAACGAGAAAGAGTGTCACTCTCAAAATTAGTATTAGTATGAACAGGTGGAATCCCATAAGGACAGTCAGATGCCGCAATCCTTGACTAGGTCCAAGCCCTAGAAGTTGGATGAGCGTCATCAATTTTGCCCTCAGTCGAGATAGAAGAGTTTGTCTAGATGTCAGATATTCTTGGATGCATGCTCTGAAAGATGAACAAGAAAAAATTAAAGGAATCCATAACCCTAGACTCTATGGCTCGAGATTGAAACACAAGAAAGGGAAACATTCCTAAATATCTCATAGCCCCTCTCTTATAAGTGTGCTACACACCCATAAAAGTGAATTTACTTGAATCTACTTTATGGACACCCAACTAATCATAAACCTAGGAACCAACTTTACATGACCCGATATCGGGCCTTATCATGTGGGCATCTCTAGCCCAACATGAGCCAGAGATTGCCCCATCAACCTAAACTAACCATCACATCGATCCACAAGTGTCAGAGGAACTCCGACTATATATAAAGATAGAAAAAACACTTATCATCATAGCCTAGAGAAGTTCACAGTCATCCACAAGAATCTACACAAATTTGATGTTTATATATGCTGGGACAAGCCCCTGACAATAGCTAAAACAAACCTAAATATGTCAAAGAAGTAATATAAGAGACTATGAATGTATGTGTAACGCCCCAAATCTGGTACCCAGAATGCTACACAGTGCTCATGACCCCGAAGGACCACAAGCTAACCCATGACCGATATCTGTTCCTGAATACAACATAACATATTGTATAATTGCGGAAACATGAGCTGAAAGGCCATAAGTTTCAAGACTATAACATAAATGATAAAGATGTAATATCTGAATGGGGTATGAAATACCCAAAACAAAATTAAAATAACTTAGTAGTCTAAACATGATAGTCTGGAAAGCCTCTAAACTGATGGGACATGTTCCCAACTAACTCCAACTAACAAATTACTTAATGAGATAATAAATAAATGATCATGTCCTCCAGAGATAAGGACTCACTGCTAACTCTGATTGCTGAGAGTGGAATGCTACTGATGCTCTAGAGCTCATGCTTCTGAACCTATGGTATAAGACACCATAGCACGAATGCATCAGTACTTTGAATGTACTGGTATGCATGTGAGGTAGGCTAAATGCATGGGGTTCATATGCATGAACAATACTGGCTAACTGATTAATATGAACATGAGAATACATAGTAACAATATATATATAAGATCGTGATTATATGAATTTACAAATAACTGAGTTCTGATGGTTGATATAGTCAAAACATGAGTGAATATATCTGACAGTCCTGAATCTGATAAGACTTGTTGAGTTCCATACAGTTTTGAGTTAACTGTATCTGACTATCCTAAATTCTATAGAACTATTTAAATTTTAATACTGAGACTGATTGATTGTATCAGACAATCCTAATTCTGTAACTGAAACTGTTGGAAATAGTTATATAACTGACATACCCCAAATAAAGCATTATAGCTTAGTTGGGCTCCAATCTATATCCCCAATTTGAAAGGTGTCAATATCGCGTCACCGGTAAGGACAAGTTATGAGTGACTCTCATCTGAAAGTGTACCCAAAAGTGAATGGTGTAGCCCTTATTTGACAGTGCTTATCCACCTCATCAACCCTCATCTGACAGTGTTGATGTCTTAACCTATACTAGCTACATTATTCTGCAATGTAAGAATGACTTCTAAGAATTACACTCTCATCTGATAGTATATGTTCCCATGCTTAGGTTTGCTCGGTGCTAATTCCTACTCCCATCTAAATATATACTAATCATGGATCACTGACCTGAACTGGACTGAATTAGCTGAGTTTTATTAACTAACAGAATAATACTGAGATTACTGCATTACTGAGCTTTCCTGAGTCGTATAGCTGACAGATTTCTATGGATCATGGATTGACTGAGGATATCTTGAAAATATGACATGGACTCTAGGCACACAACTATATTTTTTGGGTACAAGTACCCCCAGGACTCGATGGAAGGAAACTTACAAGGCATGAAGTTCTTGAATACATGACTAACATCAATATTCCATAATACAATAATTGAAGATATTTCATTTGCATTTGATTATCATAGCTTGCTACGTGAATAAGATAGCATATATAAATAGCATAATTTCATATGGCTAACTCATGAGCAACCCGACAAACAATTTCAATACATAAGAATAGCATGGAAGTCATTTTGGATCACAATTAAGCTATAGTGCATAATTTCTATCCTCCTAGGCATTTTAGTAAACACTTTGCATGCACCCTTTGGGAATAGCCCTAAATATCAAATTGACATATTATAAATAATTCAATTTATGGATTTCACTCACTTGCTACTGTAGTTTCATGAAAAACACATAAATATTCAAAATTGGGAATCATATAACAAGATAAACATGGTAACGACCAACCCACAACATAAATATCATGATTCATTATATAAAATAGGGTTCTGGAGCTTTATGGATGAAAAGAATCCATAAATCAACATAACACATACCATAGCTCTTGATTTAGTGAAGATTGATGAAGAGAATTTATTAAATTGAATCCCTAATTGTAACCCTAGCTTGTTCTTGATAGAAAATTCAGAGAAACTAGTATATTTTGGTTTCCAAATAGCTGAATCTCATGTTAAAGGGCATAAATAGGGGTGGAAAATTGACCCTTATAACTCTGGACGTGTCTGTTAATTTCAATGAAATTTTCCCAAATTAGATCCCTGGCACGACGCGGCGCTATCACGCTGTGTCACTGAAATTTGACAACTGAAAAATTAAGGGATGGCGCGACATGTCGCCATCGCGTTACCACTTTATTTGTAACCTGGAAGTTGGGGGTGACGCACCACTATCATGGACCCCTACTAGAATTTAACAATTGCCATTTTCTCCAGTGGTGCAGCACGCCACTTACTAATATGGCACTGTTTTATGATGGGAAATTTTATATCAATGTTATCACATGAACCGTTCGAACACCTGTCACCGCATAGGAAGTGATGATGAAGCTCCAGCTCCTATGTTATTTGGAGATATATTGTCCAGAGATGGTTAACAGTCGGACCGCTACCATGTAACTCAATGATAAGGAGAGAATTGAGTCATCATTTAAAATCAACTCAAAACATCATATTCAACCACATTTATATACATAGGCATACATGTAGGTAAATAACTTGTTCATAACGTGCCAAAAGGAAATAAATACTTGAAAGAATTCTTGATGCACTCAATCACGAGTCAGAAAATTAAATTCCTCATGGAATAAACATCATTCAATTTAGAACCTAAAACTTGACATTCTTGGGACAAAAAATTTGTAAGGAAACATAGGGGTATTATAATATCTCCCCCTTGGGAACATTCATCCTTGAATGAGACTGATTGAGAGGGTAGAAGTGATAAGCCAAAGTACATATTGATTATGAACACTGAAATATGACTACATAACTGACATTTTTTAGATTCATACAAGGCATGCATATCTGATGCATGATTTCATGACTGAGCTGATACATGAATGCATAACTGAGAGTACTAATAAGTTGATCACATATATCTGATGAATGAATACATGATGAAATTGATTACATGACTATGATTTCTTATAATTGAGTCTTCTCATAAGGAGAATGCATGTCTGATGCATGAACACATGACTAATCTGATGCATCAACATATAATTGAATATACAATGGTACTACGTACCAAGTTTAAAAATGGAATCCTAAGCTTGAGGCTGATACCAAGTTGTAACTGAAATTTGGACATGAAAACTAAAAATCTTAAGGAGAATTGTTACCTTGAGCTTAATCTGAGTCAGCAAAAAAGAGGTGAGGGTACTTGGTACGCATGTCTGTGTCTAGTTCCCAAGTATCTCCCTTAACGGACTAATTCTGCAAAAGAACATTGACCAGAGGGTCTTCTTTGTTCCTCAGTCTACGAGTCCGGTAGTCTAGAATTTTGATTGGAATATCCTCTTAACAGAGGATGTTCTGAACATCTATTCTCTGAATAGGGAATACAATTGCTTGGTCACCTATACACTTCTTGAGAAAAGCAACATGGAAGACTGAATGAACTGAGGCTAGATCTGAAGGAAATTCGATCTCATAAGCTACCTTGCCGAAGCGACTAAGAATTTTGAAGGGACCAAAATATTGGGGACTGAGCTCTCCATTCTTGCCAAACCTCTTCAATCCCTTTATTATAGTGATCTTTAGATATACATAGTCTCCAACCTCAAACTCGAGATCCTTTCTACGCACATCTACATAAGACTTCTGTCGGCTCTGAGCAGCCTGAAGTCTTTCTCTAATTAACTGGACTTTCTCTAAGTCAACAAATACTAGGTCAGGCCCTATGACTGAGTCCTCACTAACTTTGAACAAACTGATTTGAGATTTGAACCTCTTACCATAGAGATATTCAAATGGATCCATCCAAATACTGGAATAATAGCTATTGTTGTATGTAAACTCAATCAAAGGCAAGTGGTCATCCCAACTTCCCTTGAAATAAATTTTACACACCCTTAGCATATCTTCTAGGGTCTGAATGGTCCTTTCTGCTTGACCATCTGTCTGAGGATAAAAGGTTGTATTGAGATAAATTTGGTTGCCAAGACTCTTTTGGAATGCTTTCTATAAATGAGGGGTGAATTGGGTATCTCTGTCTGAGATAATAGATCATAGAACACCGTCAATCGGAACAACTCTCTGATGTAGAGTTTGGCATAATCCTCAGCTAAATAAGAGGTAAGGACTGGAAGGAAATGAGCTGATTTGGTTATTTTGTCAACAATAGCCCAAACTGAATCATGCTGATAATGAGTTTGAGGCAAACCTATCACAAAGTCCATGTTCATTTCTTCCCATTTCTAAGTAGGAACACTGAAATCCTACATGGACCCACTAGGCTTTGGATTCTCTATCTTAACCTGCTGACACGTATAGTACTTAGCCACAAACACTGTAATATCTCTCTTTATCCCACTCCACCAATACATCTCCTGCAAGTCATGGTACATATTTGTGGCCCCTGGATGAATATAAAATCACGCACCATGCGCTTTTGCAAGAATTCTCTGCCTTAAGGCATCTGCACCTGGAACACAGAGACGACTCTGACAACATAATACACCATATCCCCCTTGGGAGAAAACCTCTACTTTTTGGTCCTTAACTGACTCTTTCTACTTGACTAAACTTGGATCTTTATTTTGCTATTCTTTTACCTTAAAAACTAGAGATAATTCTGAACTACTCTGAACCCATATATCACCCTCCTCTGTATCGACTAAGCGAATGCCTAGTATGGTAAGCTGATGGACTTCCTAAGCTAACTTCTTCATACTATTCTCAACATGAGCAACACTACCCATATACAATCTACTGAGAGCATCGGCCACTATATTGGCCTTGCCCAGATGATAAAGGATACTCATGCCATAATCTTTCAAGAGCTCTAACCACCTTCTCTGGTGAAGATTGAGATCTTTTTTAGAAAAGACATACTGAAGGCTCTTATGATCTGTGAACACATCTATATGAACTCTATATAGATAATGCTTCCAAATCTTTAAGTTAAATACTATGGCTGCTAACTCAAGATCATGAGTAGGGTAATTCTTCTATGAGGATTTAAGTTTTCTGGAGATGTAGGCTATGACCTTACCATGATGTATAAGGACACAACCCAAACCTTCTCTGGATGTATCACAATACACTATGACACCATCTGAACCATCTGGAAGAGCTAGGATTAGAGCTGAGGTGAGTCAAGTCTTTAACTCCTAAAAACTCTTCACGCAAGGATCTGACCACTGAAACTTGAGTTTCTTATTAGTCAATCTGTACATAGGGGATGCAATATATGAAAACCCTTAAACAAACCATCTGTAATAGCCATCCAAATGTAAGAAACTCTTGATATCTGTTAGAGAGACAGGTCTAGGCCAGTTTTTTACCGCTTCAGTCTTTTGAGGATCTACTCTAATTCTATCACCTAAAATAATATGGCCAAGGAATGCTACTGACCTTAGTCGAAATTTGCACTTACTGAATTTGCTAAATAGCTGATGATCTCTGAGAGTCTAAAGTACAATTGTAAGATGGTCTGCATAATCACGCTAACTACGGGAATAGACCAGAATATCATCTTTAAATACTATGATGAACATATGCAAGTACAGCTTCAACACACGGTTTATCAATTCTATGAATGATGTTGAAGTATTGGTAAGACCAAAGGACATGACTAGAATTCAAAGTGACCATATAGAGTATGGAAGGCTATTTTGGGAATGTCACATTCTCTGCCTCTGAGCTAATGATAGTCGGATCTGAGGTCTATCTTAGAGAAATAACTGGCACCCTGAATTTGGTCAAAAAAGTCATCGATTCTAGGAAGTGGATACTTGTTCTTGACCATGACTTTATTAAGTTGACGGTACTCTATGCACATTCTAAGAGAACCATTTTTCTTGTGCATTAATACGACTGGTGTACCCCACGGGAACACACTTGGTCTGATGAGTCCCTTATCTAAAAGATCCCTCAACTATTCTTTTAGGTCTTTGAGTTTTGGTAATGCCATTCAGTATGGCGGAATAGATATAGGATGAGTATTAGGTAGAAGATTCATGTCAAAGTCTATTTCCCTTTTGGGAGGAATTCCTGGAAGATTTTTTGGAAAGATATCTGATTTCACTCACTACCGGGATTGATTCAAGACTAGGTGTTTTGGAACTAGTGTCCTTAACTCGAACAAGATGATAGACACATCTTTTAGATATCATTTTTCGTGCCTAAAGGTAGGAAACAAGTTGTTCTTTAAAAGCGTATACACTACCCTTCTACTTTAGGATAGGTTCATTCAAAAATTAGACCTAAACTATTTGTTTCTGTAGTCGACTATCGCATAGAAGAGTGAAGCCAATCATGTCGAGAATAACATCAAAATCAATCATCTCTAATTTGACAAAGTTTGCTGAAGTGACTTTTTGAAATATCATAATTGTGTAGTTCCTATATACCCACCGGGCTATGATGGTTTTGCCCATCGGGGTAGAGAATGAAAAGGGCTCTACTAGAATTTTAGGACTGATTCTGCTATATAGGGAGTGACAAAAGACAAGGAATATCTTGGATCTATCAAATCGTAAACATGCATATGAAAGAGCTATAACATACCAGTAACCACATCAGGAGAATTTTCCTGATCTTGCCGAGACTGGAGAGCATAGAGTCTGTTTGGGCGTTTCCTACTAGTAGCACTGGAAGTGGCACCCTGTTGATTTAGGTGATCAGACTGAGCTAAAGAATGGTTTTTCTAACCCTAATAACCTGACTGAGGATAATCTCTGACTCTATAGCTTGTCTTTCCACATCCAAAATAGATATCGCTACCAACTCTGCAATCACCCTTGTGGTTCTAGCACAATTATGAAAAAAGGGATTGGTTTGGGTATTGCTGGAACTGCCCTAAGACTTAAAAAAATGGCACCCTATCTTTATTACCAACCCTAAACATAAGAGCTGGACCACTAGCTGACGAAGGAGCTGGAACTGACGGCTTAAGATGAAACTGAGAATGATTTCTTCTTTCTGATTTGGGTTGAGAAAATTTGGAACTACCTGTCTTTTCTCTTTTATTCTGTTTCTCTCTTATCTTAATATTTTGCTCTTCTATCTGTTGAGCATGAGTCATAAGCCTCGATAAAGTCATGTCACTATTCAATATTGTAAACCTACACTCGTTGACTACACTTCACCATTATGTTTCCCTGTCGGAGGTTGATGAATTCTAACACCTTGGCTTCTCTCATCTCTAGAGGAAAGAATCTCTTTAAGAATGCATTGGCAAACTCCTCCCACTCTATAGGTCCTGCATCAACCATCCTCTCTAACCTCCACTACTTGTACCAAGTGTGAGCAATATCTTGCAACTGATATGCAACTAGCTCAACACTCTCAATAGCTGACACCCCCATAACGTCAGTAACCTTCTCAACCTGATCGATAAATTCTTGAGGGTCCTCATCTAAACTCGAGAAAAGATGGAGGATTCATTCAGGTGAAGTCTCGAATCCTGGCTGCTGCTGAATTAGCCACTGGGTTGGTCAGAATGACAGCTGGTCATTTATTCTGAGTAGTAACAGAATGAGCAAGAGTAGTGAATATAGCTCTAAAATCTGTATGAGAAACATGTTCACCGAAAGGTTCTTCGGGATGAGGGGCTGACTGATTCTTGTTTCTTCTTTTAGGTGGCATATTCTGTAGAAGAAAGGGAGAAATAGATTAAATGGAGAGATTTACTTTAGATTATGCTCACTGGCATGACATGAATACTGAAAGAAGGGAAACTATTCCTAAAACATGTGATAGACTGTGTAAATAAATATGGTACGAAACACACCTATGCACAAGACTCTACTAGTTACGTCTTTCAGACTTCCTAGGACTCTATTAAACCTTAGGCTTTGATACCAAGTTTGTAGCACCCCGAATCTGATACTCAAAATGCTACACAGTGCTCATGACCCTGAAGGACCACAAGCAAACCAATGACTGATATTTGTACCTGCATACTGCATAACATACTATATGATTGCTGAAACATGAACTGAAAGGCCATAAGTTTCAAGACTGTATCATAACTGATAAAGATATAACATCTAAATGGGATATGAAATACCCAAAACAAAACTGAAACATATGATAGTATGAGCATGATAGTCTGGGAAGCCTCTAACTGACTGAACTATCTGAATAAGGAGTTGATGGGACATGTCCCCAACTAACTCTAACTAATAAATCACTTAATAAGATAATAAATAAATGATCATATCCTTGAGAGATGAGGACTCACTGGTAACTCTGATTGCTGAGATTGGAATACTACTTATGCTCTGGAGCTCGTGCTTCTAAACCTATGGTATAAGACACTATAGCACAAATACATCAGTAGTTTGAATATACTGGTATGCATGTGAGGTAGGCTGAATACATGAGATTCATATGCATAAAAAATACTAGCTAACTGACTAAAATGAATGTGAGAATACGTGTATGAATACATTATAACTATTTATGAGATCGTTATAACATGAATTTATTGATAACTGAATTCTGATGGTTGATATAACTAAAAAAATGAGTGATTGTACCTGACAGTTTTGAATCTAATAGAATTACTTGAGTTCTATACTGTTCTGAGTTGACTGTATCTGACCTTCCAGAATCCTGTAGAACTATCTGAGTTCTAATACTGAGACTGATTGACTGTATCTGACACTCTTTATTCTATAACTAAAACTATGGGAAATAGTTATGTAACCAACATGCCCCAAATAATACATTATAGCGGAGTTGGGTTTAAATCTGTAACCCCAATTGGAAGGGTTTCAATCCCGCGCCACCTGTAAGGAAAAGCTATGAGTGACCCTCATTTGATAGTATCCCC
The DNA here is from genome assembly GCF_002878395.1 of Capsicum annuum. Taxonomy (NCBI): domain Eukaryota; kingdom Viridiplantae; phylum Streptophyta; class Magnoliopsida; order Solanales; family Solanaceae; genus Capsicum; species Capsicum annuum. The sequence goes on along the minus strand of NC_061121.1, from coordinate 104,409,305 downwards.
AAAAGAGAATGGTGGGGCCCTCATCTAACAGTGCTTATCCACCTCATCAACCCTCATTTCACAGTATTAATGTCTTAACCTATGCTGGCTACATAGTTCTACAATGCAAGGACGACTTCTAAGAATCACACCCTCATCTGACAGTGTGTGTTCCCATCTTTGGGTTCACTAGGTGCTAATTCCTACTCCCATCTGAATAGCCACTAATCATGGATTACTGAACTAAAATGGACTAAATTAAAAGAGTTCCATCGACTGACAGAATAATACTGAGATTACTACAGTACTGATCTTTCCTGAGTCGCATAACTGACTGAGTTCTATGGATCATGGCTTGACTAAGGATATCGTGAAAACATGACACGGACTCTACGTAAACAGCTATATTTTTTGGGAACAAGTGCCCCCAAGACTTGATGGAAGGAAACTGACAAGGCATGACATTCTTGAATACATGACTAACATTAACATTCCATAATACAATAATTGAAGATATTTCATGTGCGTTTTATTGTCATAGCTTGGTACGTGAATAAGATAGAATGTATACATAGCATAATTTCAGATGGCTAACTCATGAGCAACCCGACAAACAATTTAAATACATATGACTAGCATGGAAGTCATTCTGGATAACAATTAAGCTATAGTGTATAATTTCTATCTTCCTAGGCATTTTATCAAATACCCTGCATGCACCCTAAGGGCCTAATCATCAAATAGACACATTTTAAATAATTCAATTTATAGATTTCACTCACTTGCTATAGTAGTTTCATCCAAAACACATAAATATTCAAAATTGGGAATCATATAGCAAGATAAACATGGTTACAAGGAATCATTCGGCGAGTTTTATCAACAGAAGAAAAGAAGAGATTTCTAGTTTTTATTGATCAGGGACACCCGGATTTGAACTGGGGAAAAAAGGATTTGCAGTCCTCTGCCTTACCACTCGGCCCTGTTGCCAAAATGCTACAAATACAAAATAGATGAAAACTTTCCCGAATTACTGAACTATTTTTTATCGTACTTGCACCAACCTACAACATAAATATCATGATTCATAATTTAAAATAGGGTTCTTGAGCTTTATGGATGAATGGAATCCATAAATCAACACAACGCATACCAAAGTACTTGATTTAGCGAAGACAGACAAAGAGACTTTCTTGAAATTGAATCCCCAATTGAAACCCTAGCTTGTTCTTGAGAGAAAATTGAGAGAAACTAGTATATTTTGGGTTCTAAATAGTTGAATCTCGTGTTAAAGGGCTTAAATAGGGATGGAAAATCGACCATTTTAACCCTGGACGCGTCTTTTAATTTCAGTAAAATTTTCCCAAACTGGACCCCTGGTGCAACGCGGCGCTATCACGTCGTGTCACTGGAATATGACAACTGGGAAACTGCGGGATGGCACGATGCGGAGCCATCGCGTTGCCACTTTATTTGCGACCATGAAGTTTAGCGCGATGCGCCACTATCACAGACCCCTACTGGAATTTGATAATTTCTATTTTCTCCTGTGGCGCTACGCGCCACTGACAAATATGGCAAATTTTTACGACGGGGAATTGAAATAGTCATAACTTCTTATCCGATTATTAGATTTAGGCAAATTTTATATCGATAGAAAACTTATTGAATTTCCCGCATGGCAAAAAGTTAAAGTATTGATAATTCCTTATGGAATAAACATCATTCAGTTTAGTTAGAAAACTTTGGGGTATTATAGTATGACTTCCGAAGAATGAAAGATCACCACTTCAATGTCATCAACTGAATCGCTCGAACACCTATTAGTGAATAGGAAGTGATGATGAAGCTCCAGCTCCTATTTTATGAGGAGATATATTGTTTAGAAATGGTTAACGGTTGGACCGCTACCATTTAACTCAATGATAAGGAGAAAATTGAGTCATCATTTAAAATCAACTCAAAACATCATATTCAACCACATTTATATACATAGGCATACATGTAGGTAAATAACATGTTCATAACTTGCCCAAAGGAAATAAAACTTTGAAAGCATTCTTGATGCACTCAATCACGAGTCACGAAATAAAATTCTTCATGTAATAAACATCATTTAATTTAGAAGCTAACACTTAACATTCTTGGGACGAAAAAAATAAAAAAATTGTTAGCAAACATCGTGGTATTACAATATCTCCCCCTTAGAAACATTCATCCTCGAATGAGACTAACTGAGAGGGGAGAAACAATAAGCCAAAGTACATACTGAACATGAACTCTTACACATGACTACATAACTGACATTTTTGAGATTCATACATAGCATGCATATCTGATGCATGATTTCATGACTAAGCTAATACATGAATGCATAACTTAGAGAACTGATAAGCTGATCACATATATCTGATGTGTGAATACATGACGGAACTGATTACATGACTGAGATTTTTAAAAACTGAGACTTCTCACAAGGATAATGCATGTCTGATCCATGAACACATGACTAATATGATGCATGAACATATAATTTGATATATAATGGTACTTAGTACCATGTTTAAAAATGGAATCCTGAATATGAGGCTGATACCAAGTTGTAATTAAAATCTAGACATAAAAACTGAAAAGCTTAAGGAAAACTATTACCTTGAGATTGATCTAAGTCAGTAGAGAAGAGGTGAGGGTACTTGGTATGCATGTCTGTTTCTGCTTCGTAAGTACTTCCCTTAATGGACTAATTCTACCAAAGAACTTTAACTAGAGTGACTTCTTTGTTCCTCAGTCTGCGAGTCTGGTAGTCTTGAATTTTGACTGGAATCTCCTCTTAAGAAAGGCAATTCTAAACATATATGCTATGAATAGGGTCTATAACAGATTGGTCATCTATACACTTCTTGAGCAAAGAGACATAAAAGACTGGATAAACTGAGGATAGATCTATAGGCAATTCGGGCTCATAAGCTATCATGCCGAAGCGACTGAGAATTTTGAATGGACCGAAATATTGGGACAGAGCTTTCCTTTTTTGTCGAACCTCTTCACTCCCTTCATAGGAGAGATTTTTTGATAGACATAGTCACCAACCTCGAAATTGAGATCCTTCTATGTACATCTTTATAAGACTTCTATAGGTTCTGAGAAGCCTGGAGTCTTTCTCTGATCATCTGGACTTTCTCTAAGGACTCGAATACTAGGTCAGGCCCTATGACTGAGGCCTCACTAACTTCGAACTAACCGATAGGAGATCTGCACCACCTATCATGGAGATCTTGAAATGGAGCCATCCGAATACTAGAATAATAGCTATTGTTGTATGCAAAATCAATCAAAGGCAAGTGTCCATCCCAACTACACTTGAAATCAATTGCACACGCCCTTAGCATATATTCTAGGGTCTAATAGTCCTTTCTTGTTGACCATCTATCTGAGGATGAAAGGTTGTACTTAGATGAATTTGGGTACCAAGACTATTTTAGAATGCTTTTCATAAATGAGAGGTGAACTGGGTATCTCCGTCTAAGATAATAGATAAAGGAACACCCTACAATCTGACCAACTCTCTGATATAGAGTTTGGCATAATCCTCAACTGAATAAGACGTAAGGACTGGAAGGAAATAAGATAATTTGGTCATTCTATCTATAATTACCCAAACTGAATCATACTAATGATGAGTTTGAGGCAAACCCGTCACAAAGTCCATGTTCACTTTTTCCCACTTCCAAGTAGGAATACTAAACTCCTGCATAGACCAACAAGGTTTTCGATGATCTATCTTAACCATCTTATATGTAGAGCACTTAGCCACAAACTCTATAATATCTCTCTTCATCCTACTCTACCAATAGATCTCCCATAAGTCAAAGTACATCTTTGTGGGCCCTGGATGATTAGAAAAGTGCACACCATGCGCTTCTTCAAGAATTCAATTCCTTATGTCATCTACACCAGGAACACAGACACGACCCTTATAACATGATACACCAATTCTCCCTTAGCAGAAAACCTCTACTTTCTGGTCCTTAACTGACTATTTCAACTTGACTAAATGGGGATATGTATCTTGCTTTTCTTTTACCTCGGAAACTAGAGATGATTCTGAACTTTTCTGAACCCATATATCACCCTCCTTCATATTGAATAAGCAAACGCCTAGTCTAGAAATCTGATGGACTTCCTGAGCTAACTTCTTCTTACTGTCCTCAACATGAGAAACACTACCCATGGACAGTCTACTGAGAGCATCGAACACTATATTGGCCTTGCCCGGATGATAAAGGACATTTATTTCATAATCTTTCAAGAGCTCTACTCACCTTCTCTGATGAATATTAAGATATTTTTGAGAAAAGATATATTAAAGGCTCTTATGATCTATGAATATGTCTACATGAACTCCATATAGATAATGCCTCCAAATCTTTAAGGAAAATACTACGGCTGCTAACTCAAGATCATGAGTAGGGTAATTTTTCACATGGGTTTAAGTTGTCTAGAGATGTAGACTATGACATTACCATGCTGCATGAGGACACAACCCAAACCTAATTTTGATGCATCACAATATACCATGAAACCATCTGAACCATCTAGAAGAGCTAGGACTAGAGTTGAGTTTTGTTGAGTCTTCAACTCCTAAAAAAACTTCTCGCAGGGATCTAAAAAGTGAAACTTGACTTTCTTCTGAGTCAATCTGTACATAGGGGATACAATAGATGAAAATCCTTTAACAATCTATCTATAATAAATAGCCAAACCCAACAAACTCCTGATATCTGATAGAGAGACTGGTCTGGGCCAGTTTTTTACTGCTTCAGTCTTTTGAGGATCTACTTTAATGCAATCACCTAAAATGATATGGCCAAGGAATGCTACTGACCTTGGCAAATATTTGCACTTACTGAATTTATCGAACAACTAATGGTCTCTGAGTATCTAAAGTATGATTCTGAGATGGTCTGGATGATCACGCTCATTGCGAGAATAGACCAGAATATCATCTATAAAGAATATGATGAACATGTCTAAGTACTGCTTCAACACACGGTTCATCATGTCCATTAAAGCTGCTCGGGTATTAGTATGACCAAAGGATATGACGAGGAATTCGAAGTGACCATATAGAGTATGGAAGACTATTTTCAGAATGTCACATTCTTTGACTCTGAGCTAATAATAGCCGAATTTGAGGGCTATCTTAGAGAAATAAATGGCACCCCGAAAGTGGTCAAAAAAGTTATCAATTCTGGGAAGAGGATACTTGTTCTTGACCGTGACTTTATTGAGTTGACGGTAGTCTTTGCACATTCAGAGAGAAATGTCTTTCTTGTGCAAGAATAAGACTGGTGCACCCTACGGGGATACACTGGGTATGATGAATCCCTTATCTAAGAGACCCTTCAACTATTATTTTAGTTCTCTGAGTTCTACTAGTGCCATTCAGCATGGCAGAATAGATATAGGCTGAGTATCTTGAAGAAGATCAATGTCGAAGTCTATTTTCTTTTCAGGAGTAATTCCTGGAAGATCTTCGAGAAAGACATCTGATTTCACTCATAACTGGGACTGATTCAAGACTAGGAGTTTCTGTAACACCTCGGTTCGCTGAATCGAAATGCTATACGGTGCTCATGACCCCGAGGAACTACAAGCTAATCCATGACTGAAATCTGTACCTATATACTGCAAATCATAATATAATAATGCAAAATACATAAAACTGTAAGGACATAAGGTTCAACTGAATAAAATCATGTGGGTGAAAATACCCAAAAAAACTTAATTTGAAATCTAAGTCTGAACGTAAATTTGAACATAAATATGAAAGTCTCCAAACTATCTGAATAAGGAGTTGAAGGAACATGTATCCAACTAACTCCGTAAAACTGAACTGAAGAAATAAATAAATGTATCAAATCAAATTGTCCTCGAATTAATGAGGACTCACTGCATCTCTGCGACTGGAATGCTACCGCTATTGCTGGGCTGGAGCTTATGTCTTAGAACCTATGGTGTAACATAAAAAGAAAGCACCCTAGCGCAAATGCTTCAGTACAACTGGAGTACTGAGTATACGAGGAAGGTAGGCTGTACATAAAGGGTTTCATGCATGAACAACATTGACTAATTAATATGAAGGTGGGAGTGCAAACACATATACATAGAAACTAGGACCGTGAATACGTGATAGCATGACTTGTAAGCTAATACATGGTTTACTAATAACTATTATTACTGATACTAAAACTATGGGAAGTAGTGTTTAACCGACATGCCCCATGTATGCCGTTATGGCTAAGATGGGGTCCAATCTCTGCCCCGATTGGAGGGGTGTCAATACCGTGCCACGGGTAAGGACAGCCTGTGAGTGACCCTTATCTAGCGGGTACTGAATAAGAATAGCGGGAATCCTAAACTGACGGGTTAAGCCACCTCATCAAACCTAATCTAACGGATTAAGATGTCTCAACCTATGCTGGCTACGTAGTTCTGAAACACAAGGATGACTACTAAGAATCACACCCTGAACTATCGGGTGAGTTTCCATCCTTAGGTTCACTCGGTGCTAACCTCTACTTCCATCTGGAGGGACTGGACATGAATAACTAACTGTGCATGACTTAATATTACTAAATTCCATTGACTGGCAAAATTTTACTGATATCTAACAACAGACTAAGATCATGGGGTTTTCCTGAGTCACATGACTGACTGAAGTCTATGGAATCATAGCTTGAGTTCGGATATCGTGAAACATGACATGGCTCTAGGCACACAGCTATAGTTTTCGAGTACAAGTACCCTCAGGACTCGATAGAAGGAAACTGACATACATGACATGACTTGATCACAAGATTTGGGTCCACAATTCACAATATCATAAGTAAGGCTTTCATAATAAGAATGATTCTCTACAAACTATCACATGATCGGGAATGAACACATGTATATACTTGCATAGCTTCAATAACATGGTCATTCCATGTCGCAACAATATCATGAGCATCTCGTAAAACTTCTTTAATTCAAGACAATAGCATGGGGATCACATTGAACATAAACTTAGAACATGGAATAGTCATTTAGGACTTATTAAGTCATAAAAGCATGATTTCTATTCCCTTAGGTATTTTCACAAACACCTTACATGCAAATCTTAGGCATGGGTGGATTCATCAAGATTACAAATATTCAACCACCAATTTAACATATTCATATGTTAAATACCACCATATCCTCACAATAAACATACAAAGACCCCATCTTATGCATCATCAAACTCCAACCACATGAACATCAACCACCAACAATAGAAACATCATAATACAAAATTTAGAAGATGGTTCTTGAGCTTCATGGACGAAAGGAGTCCATGAATCAACTCACACATACCTTAGAAGGAAGATTTTTGATTATTGATGGAGGAATTTCCTTGAAATCGGATCTTCAAGCTTAGTTACGCAACCCTAGTTGTTTTTCTCTTTTAGTGCTCTTGGATGATGAGCTTTGAGATGATAATAGGGTTGTAATATGTTTAGAAGCTATATATTTCATAGGGTTAAGTTTAGGGACGTGTAAGGAGTGTTAAATGACTTAATTACCCTTATAATAACTCAAAACAGAGTATTTTTGGCACCTAGAACTGACTTAGGCAGCGCCCAAGTGATTGCCTAAGCTAGGTTGGGCGGCGCCTAACCAATCGCCTATGTTTGGTTAGGCGGCGCCTAACCAATCGCCTATCCTTACTGTCTCTCACGAAAATTGGCATAACTTTTCGCTCGGGTATTGGATTAAGGAAAAATTGGTACCGTTGGAAAGCTAATTCAATTCTCTACAATTTGGTGGGTCTAAATCAGCCAAAATACCACATTAACATCGAGTTATACTTGTTCAAAGATGACCCTTACAAAATAGAACACTAAAACCTGATGGATTCCAAAATTCTTAGCTTGTATTACCTTAAGTGACTCATACGAACATGCTTAATGCATCATAAGCTGTCCTATCACTAGGATATTCATTGTAAGTCATGTACTCAAGTATGAATCACAAGATAGGAGATTTCATATGTAGGAATTCTTATTGACTTCCCAGCTTAGTAACATGCAGGGTATTACAATATCTCCCCCTTGTCCTCGAATGAGAATTTACTGAGGAGGGATACAAGACAATAGAACCTAAACTGAACATGAAGAACTAAAACTTTATCTCATGACTGACATGCTAAATATATTGATCTCATACATATTTGATGCACGAATAACTGACACGTGAATGCATGACTAAGTATGAAATGGTTAATAGGTACCAAATTTATACTAGAAACATGAATGTGAAACTGAATAAGCTTAAGGAGAACTGTTACCTTGAGCTTGATCTGAATTGGCGGGGAAGATGTGAGGATACTTGGTACGCATATCTGGTTCTGCTTCCTAAGTAGCTCTCTCATGAGACTAATTTCGCCAACGAACCTTCACTAGAGGGACTTCTTTGTTCCTCAATCTACGAGTCTGATAATCTAAGATTTTGACTGAAATCTCTTTATAAGAGAGGTTGTTCTGAATTTTGATGCTCTGAATAGGGACAACAACTGCTGGGTCACCTATGCACTTCTTTTGCAAAGAGACATGAAAGACTGGATGGACTGAGGCTAGATCTAAAGGCAACTCAAGCTCATAAGCTACCTTGCCGAAGTGACAAAGAAATCTGAAGGGACCGACATATCGGGGACTGAGTTTTCCTTTCTTGCCAAACCTCTTCACTCCCTACATGGGAGAGATATTAAGATAGACATAATCATTGACCTTCAACTCGAGATCCTTTCTACGAACATCTACATTGGACTCCTTTCGGCTCTGAGCAGCCTGGAGTCTCTCTCTGATCAACTGAACTTTCCCGAATGCGCCGAATACTAAGTCAGGACCTATGATTGAGGCCTCAATAACTTCGAACCAACCAATCAGAGATCTATATCTCCTACCATAGAGAGCTTTGAATGGAACCATCTGAATACTAAAATGATAGCTATTATTGTATGCAAACTCAATCAAAGGCAAGTGGTCATCCCAACTTCCCTTAAAGTCAATCGTACACACCCTTAGCATATCTTCAAGAGTCTGAATATTCCTTTCTACTTGACGATCTATCTGAGGAAAAAATGATGTGCTAAGATTGACTTGGGTACCAAGACCTTTTTGGAATGCTTTCCAAAAGTGAGAAGTGAACT
>NC_061121.1:104392797-104397094 GCF_002878395.1 Capsicum annuum | reverse complement strand
GGTCAAAAAAGTTATCAATTCTGGGAAGAGGATACTTGTTCTTGACCGTGACTTTATTGAGTTGACGGTAGTCTTTGCACATTCTGAGAAAACTGTCTTTCTTGTGCATGAATAAGACTGGTGCACCCTACGGGGATACACTGGGTATGATGAATCCCTTATCTAAGAGACCCTTCAACTATTATTTCAGTTCTCTGAGTTCTACTAGTGCCATTCAGTATGGCAGAATAGATATAGGCTGAGTATCTTGAAGAAGATCAATGTCGAAGTCTATTTTCTTTTCAGGAGTAATTCCTGGAAGATCTTCGAGAAAGACATCTGATTTCACTCATAACTGGGACTGATTCAAGACTAGGAGTTTCTGTAACACCTCGGTTCGCTGAATCGAAATGCTATACGGTGCTCATGACCCCGAGGAACTACAAGCTAATCCATGACTGAAATCTGTACCTATATACTGCAAATCATAATATAATAATGCAAAATACATAATACTGTAAGGACATAAGGTTCAACTGAATAAAATCATGTGGGTGAAAATACCCAAAACAACATAATTTGAAATCTAAGTCTAAACGTAAATTTGAACATAAATATGAAAGTCTCCAAACTATCTGAATAAGGAGTTGAAGGAACATGTATCCAACTAACTCCGTAAAACTGAATTGAAGAAATAAATAAATGTATCAAATCAAATTGTCCTCGAATTAATGAGGACTCACTGCATCTCTGCGACTGGAATGCTACCGCTACTGCTGGGCTGGAGCTTGTACCTTAGAACCTATGGTGTAACATGAAAAGAAAGCACCATAGCGCAAATGCTTCAGTACAACTGGAGTACTGAGTATACGAGGAAGGTAGGCTGTACATAAAGGGTTTCATTCATGAACAACATTGACAAATTAATATGAAGGTGGGAGTGCAAACACATATACATAGAAACTAGGACCGTGAATACGTGATAGCATGACCTGTAAGCTAATACATGGTTTACTAATAACTATTATTACTGATAGTAAAACTATGGGAAGTAGTGTTTAACCGACATGCCCCATGTATGCCGTTATGGCTAAGATGGGGTCCAATCTCTGCCCCGATTGGAGGGGTGTCAATACCGTGCCACGGGTAAGGACAGCCTGTGAGTGACCCTTATCTAGCGGGTACTGAATAAGAATAGTGGGAATCCTAAACTGACGGGTTAAGCCACCTCATCAAACCTAATCTAACGGATTAAGATGTCTCAACCTATGCTGGCTACGTAGTTCTGAAACACAAGGATGACTACTAAGAATCACACCCTGAACTATCGGGTGAGTTTCCATCCTTGGGTTCACTCGGTGCTAACCTCTACTTCCATCTGAAGGGACTGGACATGAATAACTAACTGTGCATGACTTAATATTACTGAATTCCATTGACTGGCAAAATTTTACTGATATCTAACAACAGACTAAGATCATGGGGTTTTCCTGAGTCACATGACTGACTGAAGTCTATGGAATCATAGCTTGAGTTCGAATATTGTGAAACATGACATGGCTCTAGGCACACAGCTATAGTTTTCAGGTACAAGTACCCTCAGGACTCGATAGAAGGAAACTGACATACATGACATGACTTGATCACAAGATTTGGGTCCACAATTCACAATATCATAAGTAAGGCTTTCATAATAAGAATGATTCTCTACAAACTATCACATGATCGGGAATGAACACAACATGTATATACTTGCATAGCTTCAATAACATGGTCATTCCATGTCGTAACAATATCATGAGCATCTCGTAAAACTTCTTCAATTCAAGACAATAGCATGGGGATCACATTGAACATAAACTTAGAACATGGAATAGTCATTTAGGACTTATTAAGTCATAAAAGCATGATTTCTATTCCCTTAGGTATTTTCACAAACACCTTACATGCAAATCTTAGGCATGGGTGGATTCATCAAGATTACAAATATACAACCACCAATTTAATATATTCATACGTTAAATACCACCATATCCTCACAATAAACATACAAAGACCCCATCTTATGCATCATCAATCTCCAACCACATGAACATCAACCACCAACAATAGAAACATCATAATACAAAATTTAGAAGATGGTTCTTGAGCTTCATGGACGAAAGGAGTCCATGAATCAACTCACACATACCTTAGAAGGAAGATTCTTGATTATTGATGGAGGAATTTCCTTGAAATCGGATCTTCAAGCTTAGTTACGCAACCCTAGTTGTTTTTCTCTTTTAGTGCTCTTGGATGATGAGCTTTGAGATGATAATAGGGTTGTAATATGTTTAGAAGCTATATATTTCGTAGGGTTAAGTTTAGGGACGTGTAAGGAGTGTTAAATGACTTAATTACCCCTATAATAACTCAAAACAGAGTATTTTTGGCACCTGGAACTGACTTAGGTAGCGCCCAAGTGATTGCCTAAGCTAGGTTGGGCGGCGCCTAACCAATCGCCTATGTTTTGTTAGGCGGCGCCTAAACAATCGCCTATCCTTACTGTCTCTCACGAAAATAGGCATAACTTTTCGCTCGGGTATTGGATTAAGGAAAAATTGGTACCGTTGGAAAGCTAATTCAATTCTCTACAATTTGGTGGGTCTAAATCAGCCAAAATACCACATTAACATAGAGTTATACTTGTTCAAAGATGACCCTTGCAAAATAGAACACTAAAACTTCAAGGATTCCAAAATTCTTAGCTTGTATTACCTTAAGTGACTCATACGAACATGCTTAATGCATCATAAGCTATCCTATCACTAGGATATTCATTGTAAGTCATGTACTCAAGTATGAATCACAAGATAGGAGATTTCATACGTAGGAATTCTTATTGACTTCCCAGCATAGTAACATGCAAGGTATTACAATATCTCCCCCTTGTCCTCGAATGAGAATTTACTGAGGAGGGATACAAGACAATAGAACCTAAACTGAACATGAAGAACTAAAACTTTATCTCATGACTAACATGCTAAATATATTGATCTCATACATATCTGATGCACGAACAACTGACAAATGAATGCATGACTGAGTATGAAATGGTTAATAGGTACCAAATTTATACTAGAAACATGAACGTGAAACTGAATAAGCTTAAGGAGAACTGTTACCTTGAGCTTGATCTGAATTGGCGGGGAAGATGTGAGGATACTTGGTAGGCATATCTGGTTCTTCTTCCTAAGTAGCTCTCTCATGAGACTAATTTCGCCAACGAACCTTCACTAGAGGGACTTCTTTGTTCCTCAATCTACGAGTCTAATAATCTAAGATTTTGACTGAAATCTCTTTATAAGAGAGGTTGTTCTGAATTTTGATGCTCTGAATAGGGACAACAACTGTTGGGTCACCTATGCACTTCTTTTACAAAGAGACATGAAAGACTGGATAGACTGAGGCTAGATCTAAAGGCAACTCAAGCTCATAAGCTACCTTGCCGAAGTGACAAAGAAATCTGAAGGGATCGACATATCGGGGACTGAGTTTTCCTTTCTTGCCAAACCTCTTCACTCCCTTCATGGGATAGATATTAAGATAGACATAATCATTGACCTTGAACTCGAGATCCTTTCTACGAACATCTACATTGGACTTCTTTCGGCTCTGAGCAGCCTGGAGTCTCTCTCTGATCAACTGAACTTTCCTAAATGCACCGAATACTAAGTCAGGACCTATGCTTGAGGCCTCAATAACTTCGAACCAACCAATCAGAGATCTATATCTCCTACCATAGAGAGCTTTGAATGGAACCATATGAATATTAAAATGATAGCTATTATTGTATGCAAACTCAATCAAAGGCAAGTGGTCATCCCAACTTCCCTTAACGTCAATTGCACACACCCTTAGCATATCTTCAAGAGTCTGAATGTTCCTCTCTACTTGACGATCTATCTGAGGAAAAAATGATGTGCTAAGATTGACTTAGGTACCAAGACCTTTTTGGAATGCTTTCCAAAAGTGAGAAGTGAACTGGGTACCTCTGTCTGAGATGATAGAAAGTGGAACACTGTGTAACCTGACCAACTCCCTAATAGAGAGTTTGGCATAATCCTTGGCAGAATAAGAAGTATGAACAAGAAGGAAATTAGCTGACTTGGTCATTCTATCTATAATGACCCAAACTGAATCATGCTAATGACGAGTTCTAGGTAAACCCATCACGAAGTCCATATTAACTTCTTCCTACTTCTAAATAGGAATGGTTAACTCTTGTATGAAACCACTAGGTTTCTGATGCTCTACCTTAACCTGCTGACATATAGAG